>NC_134396.1:0-44541 GCF_035582795.1 Mycteria americana | reverse complement strand
CAGGCTAAAAAGTTTACCTTCATCCCTTTTTAATTCTCTCTTCAGGGTGGGGAGAAGTGGAATAGAATTGGGGAATAAATAACCACTTTCAGAAATAATATGCAAGGATTACTGTAGTATCAAATGAAACTTTATTAAAAGAGGGAATATAAAAGGTTAAAAATGGTAAAACCCAGACAGAGAAAACAGAATTATGGCTATACTGAATACTGTTTCATTAGTCTCCCCTCAAAAATGTGTTAGAAAACTATTTATTGCAGCACTAAACGATGAAAAAGGTTTTATGCATTATCATATTATCTGTAATAGTAATTAAAAAAATCTATTCATTCCCTAAGATTTTTTTCCTCTCTTTCCTTCTTCTTCCAACATTTTCTTCAGTATGAATGTGTATGAAGCAGTGTACAGGTTGCACCCTAAACACTCCTGAGTTATGATACTACAACACAGCCCATATAAAGCATCTAGAAGTTTGTCAAAATGCTTTGCTTGCTCTTGTCCATGCTTCCTTACATAAGCCCAGCAGGTATTGAATGTATCCATGCTAACATTCACCCGTCATCAAGCTATACAACATATGCACACATAAGCACGAGGCCAGTGGTTCTATCCTTGCATATCATGAAAATCCTGTGTTGCAAGAGCATTTTCTTCTTTCCAAGATTCACATCCATTAAGAGTACCAGACAAGGATTGTGGTTGTAACACACAGATACCTGGTTTTAATCTGCACTTTGAGCGTATGATTTATAGAAGAACCTAAGCTGCAGTTAGAAGCTATGAGTGATGGTAGAACCTAATACAACCTTATGCAAATAGATCCAAATCTACAAGCCTACTTCTTGAACTTTATTTGGTATAGTGTAGTATAGTTTCTTACAGACATACTGTCATGGATTTTTTTTTATTTTAAAATTACAGAATACCTTTCATTTAAATGACTAAAAATATATACAAATAAACAAAACAGATAAAATATAAACAAAGTACAGGGAAATAAAATGCTGAAGCGTGAATTATGCTGTTGAAATTAGTGTGTAATATATTTTCTAACAGTCAAGTGTGCTAGATCTGCTATAGCATATGAAAGGACATCTTAAGAAAATCACATCTTTTCTCCAGATAAGCAAAGACCTGGTCTGAAAAGGAAAATGGACCTTTCAAGGATGTGTCTTTCCTGCCATTTAACATACTGCCTCAGTAACAGGACTAAAATCCTTGTCATCTTCTTCTTTAAAGAAAAAAAAACATGATCAAACTGATAAAGTGATGTATTTTATGAATAATACATTGCTCAAGGGCTTCAATCTACATTATATACTACATAACTATAATTTGTAATGTTTACTTAAACAGTGGCTCTCAACAAAACACTTAGAATCACTTAGCATCTTGTCCCTGAGCAGTTTGCATTAGAAATCTGGACTGCTTAATTTCATTGTGCTAAAGGCATTAACACAAGAGAAAAAAACCAGTAATCTTGGATTGAAAGAAGAGAAAAAAGTCTCTTAAACACAATTTCAAAAGCATATTCTGTCTGAAGTCACCATACCACATAGGATCAAATTCTCTTATGATTGGCCAAAACTAAACAGTAATATTGTTACATACATTAGGAAAACTCCAACCTGGGACAGGTCCTTTAAACTTCAGAACCTTGTTTTTTGGCTCCCTGTGATACAGTCTCTGAGTTGCCTTGCCATTTAAAATGAATTAAGTGATACTAAACCTACTTTTAGGCTGTTTCATCAATGCAGTCTAAAGGGATATAAAGTAAGGAGCTTTTCTTTGGCTGGAATCCAGATACTAATGGTGTTAAAATGCCTTCTTATTGCATTTAAGTCAGTAGTTAGGTCAAGTAGACAAACAGATTTCAGAGGATGTATAAATAAACACTGTATTTAATGTTGCCTTGGAACCTGTATGTTTTAGTTGTCTAGCCTGAAAATGCCAGCTAGTTAGGAGATATTAAAGCAATGGTGACTGTTTAGTTTGGAAAGGAACAAAAGTAACATAGGGGTTATATACAGAGCAATACATTTTATAAAAATATATTAGGTATTCATGCATGTTCTTCCATATGCCTCTGAAAATATGAAAAGGGTTTTTTAAGGACAATAGGTCAAAAATGATCAAAAGAAAAGCTATTTTAAATTAAACTTATTAATAGGCTGGTGGAACTCGGGCACAAGCTATCATTAAGCTAAAAATGTATTAAACATGAGACAAGCTTTTCTAAAGAAATGCAGTTCTCCAAGACACAGCAGAGAAAATAAAAAAATTTTAAAAAAGAAAAAATATATTTGCTCCATTATTTCAGGATTTAAACTAGTAACTGATACAGTTAAGAGAAACTCTCCTAATGATCAGGATCTTTCATAATTCTCCAACTCTCACTTTTTTAATAGATTCAGAGACTAGTTGGCAACAGCATTCTGTTAGAGATATGTTGTAATCAATAGTAATTGAAATGGTTTAGATAGTTGTAGTGATGTGTTCCCATAGAACACGCCTTATTAGAGTTGATCAAAAAATAGAATTCCTGCTCATCATAAATCCTTATGTTTTGACAGCTCTTAAATTTGAAATGAAATGAAAGGTCAAAATAACCAAATCCTATGAAGGACAAAAATTTTCACAGTAATTTAATTTGAAATCTGTTTTGTTTTGAAGTAGTGCTAACCTCTCTTTTGACTTTAATCCCCTGCTTTTTGGAAGTTTCCTTACGTTAAAGTTGTGACACATCAGCCACAGCAACACAGGGCTTCATTGTGTCTTCCATTGCAGTAAATGAAGTCTACCTTGGAAACACAGTCCATTTTTCATAGGAGAAGGGGGAGGAGGTTACTGTCTATTTATTTATGTATCTATTCATGTAGTGAACCTTGTTTTATCCAATATTTCTAAAAGGTAAAGAAGACCTTTAGAATAAGGGGTGTAACATCAAAATGGATGGCATCAGGTGGGTTCCTACAGGAACATTCTTCCTTTCCACCCCTTACTTTTCTTTTACCCCAAGCTTACCCCTAACTTATTGAAAAATGAACTTGAACTTTACTGTAGAATAAGTAAATCTGACAAACCATCTTTGTTGTGCTATGACTTAAAGTTTGGAGTTTCTATGGTTATTTTTCTTTAGAGGTTTATTCAAGGAAGGTCCTGCTGAATCCACAAAGTAGAAACATACTAAGCAAGAAATAATTAATATTTGCCTTAAAAGCAAACACAAGCATACCAAAATAGTGTAACCATGGATTACATACAAGCATTTTATAACACTGTGATGCTGCTATATAACATCACTATCACACAGGAGAAAGCATTTTTTAACAAAGCTAAGCATAAATATTTAAATAATATATAGTCACCAAGGGGCAAACAGAGACTTATGGGATAGTTATACAAGCAGGGTAAACAAAAACATGTTCAGGTAGAAATCTGCAAGAACAAAGGATGTAGAATAAGCAGGAAAGATGGCTGGTGGAACTAGACCAAGTCTTGTTCCTAGAAATTAAGGGAATATGTTGGATGCAGATGAGATCCCCCTTTCTATTTGGGTAAGGAGTGAGGAGAATAAAACACGAACAATGAGCAAGGAAAGAATGGGAATAATAAGCCATCCACTCCACTTCTAGCTTCCCCTATCAATGAGCTCTTGAGCCTGACCACCTCAGTCCCAGGGACTACAACTATCAAGGAGCACAGTACTAATTGTAAGGCATCAAGCACGTATTCCAAGAGCAGTGAATTGTTTAAATGTCTGGGTTCCAGCGGCAAATGAAGTGACCACTGTCATAGCTGCTTAAAGATTTGAAATATCACTACCCAGAAAAAAAATGAATAGTGAGGTGATAGAATTTAAAAACACAGTGGAAAGCAATAACGTGATTAATATTTTAAGTCTTTTCACCAGTAATGCTATGTCACATTTATAAAGTCCCTTTAAGTTTTTTCATGCTGTGGTATTTAAAGATATTGTGTCATTATGCCCAGTTTATTGATAGCTGAGACATGGTGTAATAAAATAACTCATCTAGGGTTTCCACTTGGCCATAGGTTAGTCTTCAAATAAAATATATGGTTTCTAATACACAATCCCCTGTTCAATCATTTGGGCCATAAAATTCAAGATACTACAGTGGTCATTATTGTCACCTCTGATCCCTTTCTGTGTTATTAGTCACTTTAAAACAGTCTTGTAATAAGAACAGTGTAAGAAGAGAAGAGCCGTTGACCCAGAAGGTTATAAGATGCTCTCAGCAAAGACTATCTTTTGTCTTGGTATTTATATGCTAGCTATCTGTACAAGTTTCTGGAAACTATCACATTCTGTCACACTTGCAAGATATTATAGGGTTGGGAATCATCAGCTGGCAATCCCAGCTAGTGATATGAAGTTGAACAATTTATTCTAAGTTTGTTCAGGAACTTACACTTCTGTATGGAACCTGACTCTCAGGAGCAAGTGACAAGTGAGAGCTTTAAATGTGCCCAGAACGAATTTCTATTTCATTACTGAAATATTCTACTGGTCTAAATTATTCTGTAACTGCATTTGATCATGCAGCTCCCAGACCAAGGTTCATTTACGCTAAGGTTAGTACAGCTACAACTTAAATTGCTTAACAGTTGGTAGCATCAAAATTCATTCTCTTTCCTTTATTAAACATTTCTATTTTAAGTAGATGAAACTTGACAGGGAAAAAAGAAAAATCAGAAGTCCATTCTGGATGGAATACCCTTAATTATTCCCTGGAATTACAGCACAAGACCCTGAATAGGAATGACAGCATACACCAGAGCTCTTAACATTGGGGGAAGAAGTGAACTTTACCTCTCCAGTCAGTAAGTAGTGTTGGGACGTTCCTGTTATGGGAAGGGGAGGTAAAAAAAAACAAGGAAAGAGGTAAAAAAGTATGAAAGAATAGAAGGAATTAGCCCCGGATAGGTAGGATTGTTGCTTCTGCTGCCATTGGAAGGATGGAAAGTTATCCCTGATGAGGGATGATTGCCTGCTGAAAAGCAGACAATTGCTGTTGTTGACTGAAATTACCTTCTCCGCTGAAGTAGTAGTACCTCTCCCACAGCTCCTCCCTCAGGGACAAATAACAGCAGACCCGCCTTTTCATTATGCCAACAAAACAGAGAATAGTACCATAACTATATTATTCCCATCAGCAATCTGCCACTTTAGGAAATTACCAACTTTGCCTGTGGCTAAAACCTGCAGCGCTGTCCAGGAACTGCTCAGCTCCTTCAGCTCCTGTGGAAGAGTCATTTAAGAAAATGGCTTAAAACTCTCTGAAGAAAGCCTAGCTGAGGGGCATGAGCTGCGCTGGAGTAGCCCCATGGCTACTGAAGTTAACTTCTACCATTTCCTGTGTGAGTTTTGTTATGTTAATCATTTCAATCCTATAGCAGTGTAAAAAAAAAAAAAAAAAGGAAAAAAAAACCAAACACTTATCTCCGTTCAACATTAAAAGAGTATTATTGGAAAACAGCTTTATGACAATTTTGCTTATAATCAGGTGCGACATAAGGGCTGAGAATTGGACAAATTAAGGTTCAGATGAGTCTAACACTTTTTGAACATAACAAAAAGACATATAGGGCAGAAGTATGCATGTCAAAGAATGAAGAGGAATCATCAGTACCGTTTGGCTGCAGTTCAGTGGGAGGGAGACAGCTCTGCAGAAAGTTTCAAAAGAACTAGGAAGGTGTTTAACCTATTACCTGAAGCAGTAGTATTGGATGTGACAAAGGTGTCAGGATCTGACTTGCAGTTAGCTGAAGATCGTTATGAAGATCACTGTGAAGACAGAGACCTAAGCCATAGTCTTCTCTACAGGAATGAATCCCACTGCATACTTTTACCCATTCACGTTTCTACTCACTCAACAATGATATCAAACTTCGTTGCCCCATACAGAACACAGAACAAAACATACCTCATCTTTATACTGTGGTGAAGCCACCAAGTGTTAGTAATGGTATTCAGCTCACCTAATTTTAGATATCAAATATGTAACCTTTTAATTGTCAGCCAGCTACCGAGTTTCCTTTGTACATCAATACATCTTGTTTAAAAATCATACATATGAATAAACGTGTCTAAAAATATAAAATTTATTGTCCACAGAGAAAATAAGCATCTTCCAAGGGATACATCTACCTTATTTTAGAGTCTATCATGGGATAAAATAAATCACTCTCTTCACCTGGCTATTTCTTGCCTGCTGACTGTCAAGCCAAACCAAGTCACCAGCTTAGGTTTAACTGTTTAATTTTTAAGTGAATAAATAGCATCACTGAGTCTCACAGATAGTTTCTTGCTTGCTCTCCTTAATCACCCTGAAAGTTTCTTGACTTTCTAAACACTGAGGCGAAAGGGAAAGGTAATGTTCCCTTCGTGTTTATGGAGAACATCAGACATGAAAAGTTACAATTACAGCTAACAATGTGTTTCTATATGTTACTGTAAGTGTCTGAACAGTCAAAATGTGATTTTAAATTTGAGTAGCCAACACCAAATACATTTCAAGAATGAGTCATTGTTGTGCTACTGACCACCCAAGGTGTAACTGTTGTTCACCCTTTTTATAGCAAATTTGCAAAATAACTCTTTTGTGTATCTCTTAAAGTTTTAAATTACAATGTTAGTGAAGATGAGTTGCCCCCTTCTTCCTAGGAAGGCCAGGTTTGTGCCCAAGAGGTAAGAGAAACTGTTTTGCCCAATAGATCTTGAAAAGCTGGGTTGCTTATCACTATAAAGCTTTGAGAAGGTAAGGAAATTTAAATCTAAAGGGACTTGATGTGCACCCAGTATACTGGGTAGTATACATTTAGTAGTATACTAAATGGTGTTAGCCTGAGGGCACTGTGAAAAACAGAATGAAAAATGGTCTGTATGCATTTGTAAATATGCCAAATTTAAATATTCATAACTTTAAATCTTGTTTCTTTCGAGGCTTTGCTGTCTGTCTTTTCTTGATGAGTGTTATAGGCTTTCTAAGTTTGATGTTTCCAGTTTCAGCCATTTGGAATTAGTCAAGCGCAATAATCCCAAATGGAACATATGGAAACGTCATTGTATTTTTTCTTACACACATAACTCGGAACTGGCTGAACTGATTCAACTCAAACTTTTCAGACAAAGAAACACCATTGGCCTGAGACCAAGACTGGGAGATGGACGACTACAGAGCACATGTTTGAAAAGCTGTGCACATATTACATTACAAAATAAATATGTGATACTTAACTGTTTTGATTGTGTTGCTGAATCACAAATTCATGGATGTTACACTGTTTTCATACAGCTGTACATAGGATTAGTGATTTTCAAACTAATTCAAGTCATTGGCATATTTGAAGGAATACAGGCCCAGCCATGACTAGCAAGACATTGAAGAAGAAAGGAATGTGCTTGAAAACAAAAGTTGGACATTTGAATATAATTTCACCAAGAGCCGGAGTTCAGAGAAGAAAGAGATTCAGACATCAAAAGCATTCAAAATATATTTTGTTAAAAAAGTAGATTTCCAACAACATACTGGTTGTATTTAACTGCTTGATTCTACAGAAGTGTGTTATAAGTAAACTTATTTACAACATTAAGAGAAGACATCAAAATGTGGACATTTAATTAAGAAAGAAGCAGAGTGCCTATAGAACATAAGAATTCAAGGATGTAAAAATGATTTTAAAGACAGGGGAAAAAAAAAAGAAAAGATGACACTCAAGTAAATAGAAGAAAGCATACTGAAAAACCACTCAGGCTTCAGGATTTGTAATGAGTAGACAGCAGCAAAGAAATTTGTTTTGTCAATGCCATCAGTTCCTGAACTGAGGACAACTGCTTCTGATGGAGTGGTATAAACATACTACCAGACTTCAGGACCTCATAAAGTCCCAAGTATTAATATAGCAAACTACAAACAGGGAGATTGATTTATTTTCAGATGGAAATGATCAAGAATATTTTTATGGATTCACTAAGCAGGGAAAAACATTTCTAACACTGAGCTGTGATTCAGCATGAAATTCCTTGGGACTATTCAGTCCAGTCATTTGCAGGTACTATTGTTATGGGTGAGACCAGAAGCAGCAATATCTTCTGTCTAATTTACTAACTTCAGAACAGCAGATTATCTCCTTCAATATTACATCATGAATAGGGAAAGTGGATTTCTGCCTGATTCCTAAATTTGTTTGTGAATATGCTTTGGTGAAATTGTCAGCAGGATTCATTTCTGATATTGTTTCTAAATGTCGTATAAAGTTATGTGTGTAATACTTGAACTCTATGTGTATGTGAATACGAATCAAGAGGTTATTTCATCATGTGTCTAACTTTTGGTTTTTACATAAGAGAACGAGTAAGATATAATCGCTAAGAAGCTTAATGAGGGAACCAGCTGTGAGAGATCATTACTGTAGTGACCTGCAGCATGAGGTTAGAGAGAGAGAGCAAGACAAAGAACTTTCATCTTATTTAACTGCAGTTATAGAAGAAAGAAACAGTTTATATATTTGCTGCCTTTTTACAGCACCTGTCTGGTCTTAAGAAATAATGAGTTTTGCAAAAGATACTGATGAGTTTTGGGGGTTGTTTTTTGGTTGTTTTTTCTTGTTTTTTTAAAGAGTAGAAATCTTAACAAAGGCTATGAAGACTGGTTCAGTCCATGATCACTCATAATGCACAAATAAGAGCATCTAACGTGTTCAATGTTCATTTTTTGGTGAAAGCAACACTTAAATGATGCTGGACTCTCTTGGACTGGTATTATATATACAAATGAAATGGTAGTATTGTTAAAAATTATCACACAACATTATCCTAAAACAGGAAGGGGAGTGTGTTATGATCTTCAGAGATGTTAGAAAATAATGCCTGCAAAATCTGGGAGTTAGAGGGTCAAAGCTTCTGTATGACCCAATTATATTTTGCTTTTCTTCCACTTCTTAATTTTGCTAGATGAACTTTATAAGTTGTTGTTGATACTGTTTTTATAGAACAATTCATTTTTAGTAATCTTACAACTTTTTATAATTTGTAGCCATAAAGGTCACTCATATAAGGTATTCTGGGTTTTGTGAGGCTAGCAGTGAGTTGTCATTTCTCAGCTATTTCCACTTGGAAAACACAGAAATATTTTCTAAACTTGATAAGTTTAAATCCATTCAGTTTTTCCACATAGTTCCTCAAAATTCCACATACTGCAAAGACTGGGGAGATAACCCAGGTGATATTTCAAAACCAAATATTACATCAGCTGCTATTGTCTCAGTTTAAAAAAAAAAAGTAGCTATTACCTAGATAGGGGAAGAAACTACCCACTATTGTTGATTATCTTATTGTTGATTATTACTTATTAATTTCCTACAGAGGTAGTTCATGTGAAAGCATTTTTCAGTCAGGGTTCAAACCATACTGTTAATGTATTCAGGGCACTTAGAAATGCACATAATTGTGTTTGTTTAATAAGGGCTCCATGGAAAATGTATAAATGTGTACAAATATACTGGCATGCAGGTTTTCCAAATTTCTAATGTCACCCCCTCTGTTTACTGAAAAAAGGTTCATTATAGGGTTCAGTTTGCTGCCTGAGATTAAAACTTTATGTGCTGAATGAGGTGACCTCCTGAAGTAACTTTATCTCCTTCCAAGACAATTTAAAAGCAGCTTCTGTCCACCCTACTCAGTTGTCTGAAGTTATGCAGACGGTAACTATTTCTGGAAGTGTTCAGAGACACTAACCATCCTCCACTACTCAAAGAGGGAGTTTATGCTAAAACGCAAAACTAGTTGTACGAAATTATTATGTTTGCTTTATACAGGACATCAGTTTTAATTTTCACATAAAAAGAATGGTGAAAACACGAGAAAAAAAGACCTTTTTCTAAGTAAAATATGTATTTGATTGGACCTGTGAAGGAAATACACTCTCATCTTTCGAAGATTTTCAAGAGAGAAAAGAATACAAAAATATGCAGATAATCTGATATTCGTCTGTCTATCCCTAAAATCTTTTAAGTTTTTCATGAAGTAGATGAGCAAATAAGCCCATTGAAAATAAAGCAATGCCAAAATAATTTAATTCAAAAATTAATGACCTAAGTTCAATTTCTATCTTCTCTCTTTGACTAATTAATGTATACATAGTGTAGGAGGTCAAAAAGGGGAATTAAGCTATTGTCAAGTGGAGTTTCTTCTGCCAGCTGAAGAACAGAGCTTGCTTCAGATGCAGAAGAAATAACTTCCAAACAGTGATCATGATGAGGCACAGACATTTTTGACACATGAGGTTGGTGTCACAATCATTTACATATTGGATACCGTTGATTATATTCAATTATATGTTGAATATCCAAAGGCTATTCTTGTTAATGGCCATGGAGATGCATGACTAGAAATCAACTCAGGCTTCAAGAATGCTAGATAAATTTTTTGTTAGTTGCTGCTGTAGACATAAAAATGGTTTGGACTTTGGACTTTGGATGTGAGAGTGAATTAAGTATATTATGATTTACATTCATGTACTAAAGGGCATCTTTTTCCTTTTAATGGAATCAGAAGAACAATTGACCTGCAATGTATTAATGTCTCAGGTGTGAAATGTTTGCAAGCTAGGAGTTTGACATCAGGTACCTTAAAACATTAGCAAAAATCAGGCTTCTTTCCCAGATAGTTGAAAAATCAAACAAGGCTGATTCTGGTGATATTATAGAAGGGATGCTCATACATTTTAACATAATGCATAGAAAGTGTGTAAACAATGCATAGAGTTTGTAAATGGCTATGTAAATAAACAGTGAAATTGTAAAAAATATCAAGTTTAAGGATCTGGGGGGATCTTCTTTAGGGAAAAGAGGAATTATTTTCCTGTGAAATGATCTGATTTTATTTTTCCTTGTTTCTCCTAAGCCACAAGGAAAACAATCAATACAAAAATTTAGGCTATGCTTGTTAGAAATGTAAATTAAATAATACTAATACAAACCCACAAACTTACAGTTTGTGGGTTTTACTGTTCAACTGTATAGTGCTTCCTACAACAACTCTTAAATAATTGTTTAAAAGTGCACACTCAATGAGGGAACAGAAATTTAACTGGCCTATCCTCATCTATCAGTCCACAGTTTGCTGGATATAGACTGTTAATATCACAGTAACCCAATTTATGCACAGATGGAGGATCCTGGATGATATGCTAGGAAAAGAGACAATTTAATTCCCACAATCCATGACCATGCTTCTTGTTTTGGTTTTTGTTATATATATTTTTTTCTTTATTGTTGGATGACATAAGAGATAAACCAAATTAAAATGCATTAAAATGTGGACCCACAAAATAGCCTTGAAAACCTACATCTAAGAAATAGTTCCCCATGGCACCAGAAATTATTCTCCAGACTCTTTCATATATTCTCCAAAACTGGTTTCTCTTTGACCAACTTTACTTTTTTATTTTCTAAAAGCAAAAATGCTTTGTACAAATACTCTTGACCCATTCTGTAGCCTGCTATGTAGGTATCTAATGAACCTTTTCTCTCTTGTAATGCCATTTTCTCTAAGCTAATTGAAGGAAAACCAGAATATACAGCAATGGCTCATTTTATCTATGCCTAGTGTCTTAGGAAAGGCTGTTCTTATTCATATATTTTCTTATCCTTATTTAGTTATTTATTTAAGCATATATACAAAATTGACTTTATAGTACATTGTCCAGCCTGGCTTCTCTTAGACAAATAGAACAATGCCAGTGTTCACGGAGGGAGGAAGAGCAGGGAGGAGAGGGGAATGCTGAAGGAACAGGGGGCTGGAAGGAAGAAAAGGGTCCTGCTGCTTCATAGGCAGCCCTGCTGGGAAATCTCAAATCAAATTCTTTTGAAAGGAAGTGTTATTAAAAGTAACTTTAATCCTTCCAGCCAGACAGCTCATAAAAGCATACAATTAAGTCAAACAAATGACAAGAGCACTCTCTCTCCTACCTGTTTCCCCTTTCAGACAGTAATTACTGCAGGGTAGTCTTGTCTGGTTTTGTGCAAATAGCAGTGGAGTGCTTGAACAAGGTGCCAATTTCCCCCTCCCCAGCCCAACCCCTCTTGTTCACTCCTACCAACACTAGCCTAGCTAACATACACAGATAAGAACAAAGGGGTGAATTTCAATATTTCCTCTTTGTACAAGGTTAATTAAAAATCAAAAAGTAACTTTTCGAATGTCATATTAGAACTGTTAGTGCATCAATTTTCTTCATTTTCCTGTCACTGCAGAGCAGAAGAGGCACAGGCATGCATTTGGATGGGAGTTAAGGAAGGAAGGAAAAGAAAGAGAAAGGAAGGAAAAGAAAGAGAAAGAAAGGAAGAAAGGAAGGAAGGAAGGAAAAAAGAAAGAAAAAGAGAGAGAAAGAAAGAAAGAGAAAGAAAAAGAAAAAGGAAGGGAGGGAGGGAGGCAGGGAGGAAGGAAGGGAGGAAGGAAGGAAAATATTTTTTTATTTCATGTAAGGTTGATGTCAAATGAAGGTTGTTTTCAGAATTGTCCTGGTGTTTCCTTTTTTTCTGCCATTTTCTTAGTTCGGACTATATTTAAGAGTATGTGAGGTAAGCAACAATCTGTGATGGTGAACATGTTAGGTGGCAAAGGAAGCAAATGTCAATATTTAGCATTCATCATTTAACGTCCATAGTTGTTTTCTGCTAAAATTAGCAAGCAGATGAGAATGATGTATCTCTACAAGTTTTGTCAAGGACTCAATAAATTGTGGGGAATGATCACTTTATTTTTCTGCTTTGGAAAATGACTGAAGCCTTGGTGTTGTTTTCTATTTTGATGATAAACTGTACAGGTCTGGGATAGTCACTCATTAGACATTTGCAAGGTGTGTTGTTCACCTGGGGCCTCCATCTCTGTTAGAAGTTATATATGTTGCTGAAATAGAATCAATTAATTATAAGGCAATGGCGAAACATGCATTAGTGAAATTAATCTTTGTGAAGAGTGTGCACACCAACGTACATATTCAATATAAAGATTTCAAAACAATTCTGCACCATCTTGAAAGTTGTGAATGTCACCGCAGTAGTGGAGATCACTTTTACTCCCAAGGCTAAGGGTGGATTCAAATGGCTTCTTACTCTTCATATGGGGTCAAAATTAAATAATTGGTGGCAACATTAGAATAAAACATGACGCTCCTTTCATACTGTGCCCTTGTGAACTCAAGTTTCTGTCATTAATTTCTTGAATTCAGGTATTTTGTATAAATGTAGCCTACATTTACAATGAAAGCTACCTGAAAAATTTTCTTTTTGGTTGGTCATTCTGCAGTGTTTAATACAATGAGAGAAATGAGTAACAACCGTAAATATTATTTCACATTGTAACTTCTCCTGCAGTTCGAATTGTCTGACTTCTTTATGGCACTTTCTTTCAGCAAAACCGGTAGAGTCTTTAAAGAAGTTTAGTGAAAATAATCTTCTCCTGTTTTTAGTGAATTTCCCCAGAGTACGGGACTTTTAAAGATGAAATCTGTGTCCTAATCCAAAGCTCATTAATACCAACTGAACTCTTCCTACTGAAGTTTAGAACTGCTCTTTAGCAAGTACTTTCTGTTATCCTAACTCATTACCCCATCTTTCTCATTTTTTTAATATGGATTTGCAATAAGAAATTCTGTGCAGAAAAAAAATAGATTCAGGCCAAAACTGGGACATGAGCTTTGTATTTCTGCACATCGTATCTCCCCTTCAATCTGCATTCCCCTCCCTTGTTCAGATGAAGAGTTTCATCTAGTCCTGCTTTGTCCAGCAAACAAGTTTTATTTGTTTGCTGACATAGATTTTTTTGTTGTTGTCGCTGTATTCAAAGTATGTATTTGATCCATCCAAATTTGCCATCACAAGTGTCTTTGAATTTTTTTCAAGTGTTTTCTGAATTTAAGCCTCTGCTTAAAGCTGAGTAAATTCTCGGTCATGCCAAACTTGAAGCTTTCAGTACTTTGCTGAAACCAGCTGTGACCCATTACTAAAGCAGAAGCATTTGCTCCCAAGACTGCTGACTACATGGCGCATATAGACCCTTTTTAAGGTTTGTCAGGACAGCAACAGGGCTTTTTTTAAAAAACTTTTTAAATTTTGTGTAGACAGTTCTAAAAGCAGCTTCCTAGGGGCTGTCTGATCGCACAATCCTCTTAGTCTTTCTTACTCTGTAGGAGGGCCATCATATTTCCTGCTTTCTGTCAGTAGTTGGCTTTTCTCTCTCCCCTCTGTGTAATGACTGGAGTCAAGAGGCCAGCACCTTATCTACCTCCAGAGATGATGTTATAGCTCAAACTTTAAAATGACTTTTTTTTTCTTTCAATTTTCTTTCAGTTCACACTTTTCAGGCAAAATCTCCATTCAATTCTACTCATTAGAAATATTTGAAGGTATGACTTTCTATTTATTATCTTGGTCCCAAAACAATTCATTTATTTTCTGCAAGTGGAAAGTAAGCTCTTTCATTCCAGCTTCATTTCTAGGTTCAGTTGTGACACAGTTCCCAGTTGTTATTTCTGCTTTAGCTTTCTACATAGCAATACCATGAAAGTCTATGTATAGCATGAAGTATATGACGTTTCTGATTCTTAAAAACAAATCAGATAATAAACTTTTCCACTGAAAAACTTGCATAAAGAGGAAGTATGCAGTGGCTGCAGGACCGCTGCATTACCATTAAATAATAAAGACAGGATTAAATAATGCAACCTCGCACTCAGCACAGGAAAAATTCTTCAGTTGCCTATATATTTTGCACTTGTGATATGCAGTTGGCCCCAGGAAGAATACATTTTGAAAAGCTGGTGTATATTAGATTGATAGTATTTTTCATATCATTTTGACTCCAATGTTAGGCTGCTTTGGCTAAAGGTAAGGACAATTTTATTTTTTATTCTTTTGTTTTATGTTTGAGGTTACACATTCATCTGAAACTTTTAAGTGGATACTGAGAATTGATAAATCCTCGTAAAACAATAGACTTTAGTGACTAGAAGAAAATAAATGGAAAGGAAAGTAAAGAGTTTTTGTTTTTCCTGGAATTAGTGAGGATGGACAAGATCTTTACATATATGTTGATCACAGGTTGACTATGAGATACCTGTCTGGTGGAGCCATGAAAAGTCTAACATAGTTCTAGAATAGATCAGATTTTTTTTTATTTATTTCATACAGAAATTGAATTTTTGGTGTTACAGTACAAGGCACTCGTGAGATCTCATCAGGAATGAGAACAATTTCTTGTGCCTACGGACTTAATCAAAGGACTTGAGCTGGAACAGGTACAGAAGGGTACATAAGTGTATTCAGAGGGATGGAATGGAGCATACACATAAAGTACAATTTCCAGGTACATGTCAAGACAGAAAGAGTATTTAAGGTGAGAATAATTAAGAAAATTAAACAAGATAAGAATTGATGATGAATAAAAGGAGAACAAAATTTTAAGGTTTCTACTTATCTAGTAGTAGTAGTAGTAATAGCAGTAGTAGTAGTAGTAGTAGTAGTAGTAGTAGCAGCAGCAGCAGCATAGGACAAAGAACCTGGTTTGGTTTTGATGGAAAACAATACGTACATAGAAGGAACTGTACTGTAATTCCGAAAGTCAGGAAATGATTTTTGTCTTGTGAGTTCTTGAGCATCTCTTGTGTCTGAGAGGAGTCTGGGTTGCTGATTATTTTCACTTTGTTTATACCTTGTGAATGCTAAGCCTTAGGGCCTTTGTTGTTTGCCTAGCAGGGTCAGAAGATTTGTTCTTCCATACCCCATTCATGAATAACTTAACATGTTTTCTTTTATTTCTTGTTTTTCTCTGATGCATTGGAAACTAGCTCCAGGTAGCAGCTCTGGGATGAGTGCATCATGGTTTTTAGTGTTTTTAAAATTTCTCAGATGTCTGCTTTATAAACCCGTAAGGTGCACCTAAAGTTAATGAACCATAAGATTCGGGGTCAGGAATGATTTGCCAGGTGGGCCAGCTTACCATGGATTTGTGTGGGGAGGGCTTACCTTTCCCTATAGCATGGGTTCATATCCTCGGATATGTAAGAATTTTACCAAACTTATTATTTTATTAGGGAGCACATTATTTAAGAGCGTGGACACCGTCAATGCCTACAATCTCTCTTGTTGTATTCCTGAGTCAATTATAAATTTGGCTTTCAGTCTGTTATTTAATCTGTCTTCAAAATGTCTGTAGCAGGCTCTTTCCCATATGCTGATTATCCAGAGAGGCAAGGAGCTGCAAGAAGCTGTACGTTGTCTCCCATCGTGGGCACAGGTGATGCAGGTGGTGCTGCTAACCTCTGCTATAGGCAACTTGGAGCCTCCTGCAGGGGTAAAAACAGGGGAGGGTGTTTCTGAATTTATTTTAGCCCTGCTGACATCTTAACACTGCAAAGTGCCAAGGCAACTAGCCCAACTCATCCCATTTATTCAGAACTCTTGAAAAGAGTCCTTGACCTGTGTAAAGATCCCATTTTTTACCTGGAAAGGACAGCCAGAAGCTCATAAATCTCCAGGCTAAGGGATCTGGACCCTTCTCTCCTCTACAGGGTGTTAATATGAAAGACATAATCTGTTTATCTCCTGGGTGCTATATTAATCTCCAAAAATGTAGAAAACAAAATCTGTTTGTTAAATATGCAGATACAGAGAGAAGGGAATTTTTATTTTTTTTCCCTGTGACTGTGTATCAATTGATGGGAAGTTGCTGGGTTTTTCATGTTGCATTCACTCAGGCACAACACCAAAACAGGGCTTGAGTCTACACCAAAAAGCTCCTTGAGTCACAGATTGTCCCAGAAATGCAATTACTGCTCAGAAAAGTCACTTTCAGATAGTAGGATGGCTGTGACTTAATTTCTTAGTGATAAATATGAGACTGGCAAAACATAATTTGCTGCTTGGAAATTTAAATAGTTAGCCATTTTATATATTTGTACACTTTTACAGCAAAACTTGATTGCCAGAAGTAGGGCTCTTGGGAGTCAGAATCAGTAGATAGTTCATCCAGTAAGAACAAGATGTTCCTACTGGAAGCAGCAGTCCAAGCAGTCTACCACTGAAGTGATAAGTCTGAAAGTACTGTGAAGGGTCTCTATTGTGAACAAGAATAAAACATATTTACAAAAACTTTCTAAAGTTACTGTGACAAAATTGTTTTTTTCCTTAGACATGTTTTGAGTAACTTGCCAGTGTGCATGCATGTTTCTCATGCCCACCTTCTCATCCAAAAAATCAAAACCAGGAGTCTGTAGGATTCCTTCCTCTTGCAGTAGAGGAGGTAAGTTTAAACACTAATGATAGAAGTAGATAGTCTTAGTAGACCACTATATTATAAAAGAAGTTAAGATTGTAAACCAACAGTTTAAAATGTAATTGAAATAATGCTAGTATAGTATTTATATTACAGATTTAGAAACTGAGGTTTACTACATTATATA
Organism: Mycteria americana; assembly: GCF_035582795.1. NCBI lineage: Eukaryota > Metazoa > Chordata > Aves > Ciconiiformes > Ciconiidae > Mycteria > Mycteria americana. The sequence goes on along the minus strand of NC_134396.1, from coordinate 27,055 downwards.
TACTGCTAAGGTGAAGAGGTTGGTCATCATTGTAAATATTTTTGCTTGAGATAATTACTATATAATGTTTACTACATCCAGGTATTCTACTGTACTCAGAGCTTACTCATCTTGGGATATGATCTGTGATTTTCCTAAGGAGCCAGGAATTTTGAGCATGCATCCTGAACACTTTTCCCTGTTTCCACAGATGGAAAAATGAGCAAAACCTTGACACACAGCCTGAAAAAAGCTATGGCTAATTTTCAGACATGTTCAGGTTCTGCATCACTTTAGAGATATGTCTGAATACCATGAAAATTGAAAACATTCCAAATTTACCAAGGAGTGAAACAAATTCTGTCCTGAGGACCAGAGAAAGATTAGTGTGATAGTCCATGGGGAAATCCTCAGAGGACATCCAGCAAATTACTGTTCCCATGATCATGTTATAGCAGGACTAGACATGGAAGAGGAATGACTGCTTCTAGCAAGAAGTGAAGCTCCCCAGTAGTTAAAATCTTCTGGCTCACCCAGATGCATTTGCATGTTCTCTGCAAACCGAGATCATATTCCCATAGAAGAAAACCATTGCCATGACAAGCCTGGTGCATAAATGTGACTCAAAACTTCCATACAGTCTGTACAGTTAGAGTGGTTAGACTATGCTTTCTAGACTGACATATAAGCAGTGCCAGAGAAGCGGAGAAACATTTGAAGAACGCGAATAAAATTAGGAAAGTTACTGAGGTCACCTTCAGAGGAAAGGCAAAATGTGTCTCTCAAACCTCTGACTAGATCTGCTGATGTAAATAAGCATACCATGGCCACTGACGTATCAGTCTCTGCCCTTGGCCCTGCTCTAGGCTGTCAGACCAGTAACGGAACATCTCATATAGGTCAGAATATTGCCTTTGCTATGGGACATTTTCTGGTCCTCTCTGTCATGAGTAGAAAAATAATTCTCCTTCTTTGGCACATTCAGCATTGCACATCACTAAAGAAATGTGTTAAAGAATACTTCTGAATTCTTCAAAAACTTAAGTACTAAACACAAAGAATTGGTTAAATAACTAGTACATACAGATAGTAGCTTGTAATTTTCTAATGATAATTTCAAGTATGTTGCAGGACTAAGGCACGTTTATTCACAGTTGCCCTCTCTGAGTATAATTTTGGTTAACGGTATTAAATGTTTTCCTTTCCTGTTTTTCCCTCATTTAACTTTCTCAGTTCCATATTTGTTCCTAACACCCACATTTACATGTTCACAATATTTTCTGCAGAAGCATTCTATGTAACTCAGTTTTTTTTTTTTTTCAACAAATATCATTAATTTGTATTACAGATGTACACAGTTTCTAATCCATTAACATACATGCTGATTTTGGTGCCACTAAGGATGTTATTAATGTTTATAAATAATATGGATCCAAAACCTGCAATAATGGTTCATAAATCATCAGAAAATAGTATTATGGTGATTATAATCACTGATTTTTCTTGGGTCATTATGAAAATATGTCTAATGCAGTTTGGTAAAATCCAGGTGGTCTTAACTCTGTGGTCTGTTCAGGGGTCTATATTCTTTGAATGAATTTCACTTCTGTGAAATTTGATTGTAATCACTCCTCATTTGATTGTGGTGTGGTCAGCATTCACTGCAGAGATTATAAACTATACAGTGCACCCATAGATTAAGAGTGTGGTAAGTATCATTGTTCCATTTATCCATTACGGACTATTTCTAAGCTGAAGGCATTCAAAACAACAGCCAACAAATAAAAAGAAGTTTGAAGAGAATTGCAATTACCTTTTTGTCATCAAACAGACTCTGAAAACTAATGAAAATTGTATGTGTTTTACCTCTAAGGGTCTTTTGCTTTTTCTATCACAGGAAACTCTTGAATTTAACTGTTGGGGATTGACCTTCAATTAAGGTTTTCTTTAAACTCTCTGTTTAGCCATAACTATGAAGGGTTGGGCATAGGTGCAGAAAGATAAGAGACAAAAGACTAATTGAAGAGTTGGAGATGGGTATTTCAAAACCATGCGGGCTGTCTTCTGAAGTTACTTAAGGCACATTAGTTCATTCAGACATGCTTTAATTTATGCCATCTCCCTAGTTTCTGCAAGACTTGTCTTGAGCAGTGAATGAGAAATGTATTGCTGCTTCAGGGTTTAGCATGGCTGTTGTGCTGCTTCCTTCATTTTGGTCTCTGAGCAGGTTCCAGGTAATATATTTATTTTCATCATTTTGAGAGTTCACATACGCATGGCAGGCAAAATCAGATCCCATATGGGCAAAGCAGATCCCATACGGGCAAAGTAGATCCCATTCTCTGCAATGGTTCAAATTAATCTTAGTGTCCAGTTTGTGAAGATACTGCTAAATCAGCGCAAGGATAGCTGGAATGGGAGTCCCTAGTTTGTATGTATTTTCAGATGGTCTGCCGTAGAATTAAAGTAAGTCCTTGCTTATGCTGCCTGTACTTTTTCAGTTCAGTTGGCCTTGCCTCAGTTTTAGCTATCCGCATGCCAGCTGTCTAGTTAAAACTTATGATTTGTGCCCCATTTAAAGTCAAAACAGAAAGATGAACACTCCCAAAAGATGTCTCACTGCATATATCTTAGACATATAATCTAGCATTTAACTTTCTCTATTCACTGGAGACAAAGCTAAACCAAGTGTCTTAGAACAGCCAACTTCTTCATGTATAATGTTAACTAAAATGAGTGTTAACCTTAACATCTTTTAACAATTCAATGAAAATAATTAGATCCATAGAAATATTTTCACTGACTTCAGTGGGGTTTGAGATTGGACCCTAAGGATCCCCTATGTTTTTCTGACATTTATCTTTTTTTTTCTCGAGTAGTTTATAATAATGATGTTAAGTGTTGGACCCTTGAACATGTATACTGAGGTCCTTTTTCCACTGTCTTTTTAAACCTCTTCAAGGTAAGACCCTAATGTTAATCAGAATTTTCTGTATATTGTTAAAAAATGTCTAAGTTTTACTTGGATATTGCTGTTTTATCCTGTACAGCAATGTTTTCTGCAGATACATTGAGGAAAGTAAGGAAAAATATGTTGATACCTCAGAATGCATTTCTGCACAATTTGATATCTCACTTCTAAATAACCCCCAAAGAAAAATAGGAAAATAGATCTTGTCTTTGAATAAGATCTAGAATTGGTAGATATTAACAGAGTTCCACTGACCTATTTGGAGCAAAACCATTTTTTAAGAAAAATGAGGTTTTGTTTCATCATTTAGACACTCATTGGATCTGATCAGAGATTTCTATTATAGAAACATTATGACGATTCAAAATACCTGAGTATTTCTGAACATTTGCAGACATGACTTTACCCTGTGAGTCTTGAAAAAGAACTGATATAGCTGATATAGCTGACTATGTGGCAGATTTCTTAGTTTCTTGAATGACTGTTGGCTTCATCCTTATTCAGATGTAACCCTACGTAGAGACTCAGATACAACAGAAACAGAGGGCATATCAACACACAGATTTAAATAAACAAACAAACAAACAACAACTTTCTGAGGCGTTAGCCTTGGTGGGAGACTGCAAATCAAAGCTTTCTGGTTACATTTTTATTGCAATTTAATGGTGAAATCTTGCTTTCTTTTTGGTGTCTGAGTTTGGGAATATTTTGTGTATTGCAGTTTAATATTTGTCATTGGTATACAAATTAGTAATTTACAATTGCACAGAAACCTGATACACTAGGACACACTGTGGAAAACCAGATAACGCAATAGCTGAAGTGAAGTCTTGAAAATAATCAGAATTTCTTACAAATATATAGTATCTTTCATATCCCTGGAAGTCTCTGAGATGGAAACTTGGTAACAGGTCTCATAGCATGAATTTGCTTATGACTTCTTCAACTCAAGCATTACTTTCTTCTCCTCCTTAAATTGAGTTAGTGAACTCCTCAGCATTCAGCAGTGTGGCTGCAGTTCAGATGAAAAATCTGAATTTTCTTTTGCTTTTTTCATGAGGGTCACATTATAACTCCTTGTTTTGCACTATAGTTTTCAAAGAGGAGGGATAGGTAGTCAATGTTGTGTTTCTGTCTACTCAGTTATACAACCAAGATGGAATGGCTTTTTTAGAAAAGCGTGGCACAGAAAAGCAAGGCAATAAACTCCAAATATGTCCAAATCTGACTGTCTGTGCCTATTTTTTCATCAACAGATATCAAAACTTAATGCTTAACTAAAAGCCAGACTTTGAAATCAAGGGATAGCAGAGCAAAACAGCACAAAATCTGTACTTTTCTAGTCTCAGAGTTAATTTGATGCAGAATATTGGTTCAATCCACAGTAAAGATGGAGCAGCTGCAAAGTCATTTCAAAAAGAGAAAAAAGTTCTTGAAAGTCTAATAGTATTGAGAACAGGAATGTGACTTCTCTGTATTAGAAAAGCATCCCTGGTAAGAATGTGTTTCATTTAAAATTTAGCCACGGAAATGTCAGTGAATTTCTAATGGTTCCAGAGTTGCAAATAGGTGAAACAGAAGGGGCATGAGTTCAAAAGGGACACTTTTAGGCATTGCACATAATCCTCATCATTTTCTTAGTGCTCCCTTCTTTTTCATACTTGTAAAGGCCCAAGTAAACCTGTTCAGGTCCCCTTTCCAATGCAGGTATACAAGCTGTGAACTAGGTTATGAAAATCTCATGTCAGAAGATGCTTTAAGCACAACTTCACTGTATAATCAAAGGAAAGTGGCTTACTTGATGGAAGGTAGCTTGTTTCTCCAAATCCTGGCTCAGAAATTTGACTCATGTTTTTTTTGCTGAATATAAGTCCAATGGGGGAAGGATAAAGCCCTGATTTCCTTTGCTGGAGTACAACTATGTTTCTGGTCCATGACTGTATTGCTAAGTGAAATATTGATTTGTTAAATCTGGACTGACCTCTGCTTCTCGTTAAGCTACTCTTAAGTACAGGAAAAAAGGTGGAAACCAGAGAGAGGTTACAAAGGAAGTGGCAAGGCATGGCTGTATACATCCACCATCCCCTTGATAAAAGAGATCAGTTGAAAAATCTTGAACAAAAACATTGACTTTGCCATTACAGTGAAAGGGCTACATGGGCAGAAGTAAGTGTTTTGAGAAAGGCACTGTATTTACAGTTGTAAAAATGATGTGTTCTTTATATTCATCAAACAATTGGCATAGAGAAAAAACAGCAAACTTCCTTGAAAAACATCTGCTGTTCAAACCTTTTCAGAATTACCTTTGCTTTCCAAATGTATGGCATCTGCAAACTAAGTCTGTGCTGTTTTCCATACTGTTTCTCAGGCTTAGATGTTGTATCCATCCAATACTACTTCCTGCAAACCAAAAGTAATGCACAAATCCTGTGAGTCAGTCCTAACTCTCTTTCCTGAGCCTGCTAGCAAGGGTGATAACTAGCACTGAAAAACCTGGATAAGGGATATAAGCAATAATTAGATCAAGGATTAGACTCAAAGGTTAGTCTCAAGGTGACTTAGGCTCTTAAATTGACACCAAGATAGGATTTAGATACCACAAGTCCAAAACAGAGGACTGGAAAACCTCTGGCCCACGTCCATTCAGCCTCTAGTTTCTCATTTTATATCAAAGTCCTCCTGATTGTACCTGGAAAGTTTTTGAGACTATTTAGATCTGACTTTGTCTTCATAGAGACATTTTAGCACTCAGCTCACAAACAGTTGCTTTGCCCAAGTTGCTATTAGATCAAATATCATGCTCTGGAAATCTGACAAAACAATGATCATTTTTCTCCCAAAATGCAAATTTGACTACTTTATTTAAAGTGCAAACATCTGAAACTGTGTGGGTTCAGATTAATTTTCAAGCTTACAGCTGGAGGCTGCCCCAAAATGGGGATGAAAGGAACAGGAAAGGAGAGTGATAAAAAGATGGGTATTTCTTGCCTTCCTCTTGAAGCTGTGTTATTTAGCAGTAAATTTCTGCTCCTTAGGCTACAGAGAGAGAAGAAAGGTGATTATTATTTTTTATATGTCTAGGAGTCTTTCTGCTATTGCCGATGAACTTGGAGGGGGGAGGGAAGCTGTGATTTACAGAACACATAGGAAGACATGCAGAGTAACATGGAAATATATGATAAAAAATTAAGCATCTGAAAATTTAACATTGCAATGGTTCGCCTTCCAGTTTTTGGCCTCTGAAATGTAATGAAGTTTCAGGAAAGTGCTTGTATTGCCTCCACTGTTAAGGATGTAAGAAAGCCGATGGATCAAGCAGACTCCAGAAGCCCATGATCCCTCCTTCCTGGCTGTTGCATCCCCATCCGCTGTGTGTTCAGAACCTGGAAGTTTCTCCCTCCCCATCCACCAGATGCAGCTACTGCTGTTTTCCTTTGCAGGTATGACCATCAGCAAGGCTGAGGGTGTATCCCACGGACACACACACACTCACAGAGGTTGCAGACAGGGGACCGGGCACACAGGCTGCCACAGGCACAGCACTACCTTTAGTAGCACTCACATGAGCACCAACATTTATGTAAAATGTAAATATAGAAAGCCCAGTCCTATTCCACCTCTCCAGCTGATTGAAGTTCACACACATCCTCAATCTCTAGTTTCACAAATACTCATATTCACAGTCCTTAAAATACCAGCGTGGCCTCCAGGTCTGTCTAGTATGTAGGTCAATCCAGTATGCAGGTTTCCTCCTACTCGTTGGCTAGTTGAGCTTAAAGTCAGATACCAAAGAGATGCATGCAATCATCCAGTTATCTCACAAGCACCCCCACAGTCAGGGATGCCTAGAGTATTAGCACAAACTCTCAGTCTAATATCCATGACCATGCCCCGGACCCCCTGTGCACCACTGGCTCAAACTGTGAGTCTTTGCAGATCCAGGTATCCTCCTACTCACCAGATAGTTCAGCTTGAAGTTAGCTAGAGAATTATACACACATACACATGCAGGCATGATTAACTGGGGAAAAATAAATAAACCTATGTCTTTCTACTTGCTGGCTTTAGACCTCTCATAAATACATATACACTCTGACATACACATACACATACACAGCTACAGACATACAGACATATGAGCCCTGTGACCAGTGGCCCCTTTCCCAGTTTCTGGTAGCCAAACCTCTCTTGCACACTGGTCTCTCTGGATGCTGATACCTAGATCTGTGGGCACCGTGACCCTCAGCCCCTTTGCTGGTCTCTGGCACTTAGATCTTGCAAAACTCACGTGTAGAACAGAGAATAAAATTGCACAGGAGAAGACAGTCAATAAAAGTATTTGATAAGAAGATAGGGCAGACTGCTGTGATCAGGCATAGGGTTCCATCAGAGAAGCACACAGCTTGGCAGCTTGCTGGCATGTGGCTGCTGCTTTTATCTGCCCTCCCTTCTATTTTCCCACATTTGTTCTTTCCCCATCCATCCTCAGCTCCCCCTTCCCTCACCTTTGACACTTCCACTAATCATCCAGTGACAAGGTTTGCACAGTTCCACAGGCCCCTTCTTATACCTCATAATACTCATGTCACTCTTGAGTCCCCCTTTCCAGGCTGACCCTCTCCAAGGCTATGTCTGAGTAGTTTTATTAGTGGCCCATCAGCCAGTGGCTAAAAAGCTTAAGTCTTCATTATTGTCTCCATTATCACCTGTTTGTTAGCTCTGTGTGTCGGTGTGTTTAATTTATCACTGTCCTTGTTAGTTGTTATTTCTTTTATACTGAGTCGTCCTGAACAAAGTAACTGAACCAACCAGATGCTCTCACATGCTGCTTACCCTCAAGTATATGACAAATGGAAAGAATGAAACTTCACAGAAAGGGACTAACAGTAGCTATCCACTGAACAGATTATAACTGTGGTTAGTAAAGTCAGAACAAAGGGAGAATATCATTAAGAAATGTTGACAGGAGGCTAGGCTTGACCCTTTTCTCCCCCCATTGTGGACTGCAGGGCACCAGTGTCCATCCTGTTGGGGGTCTAAAGTCTAGGCTAATCCTTTCCTGACACCAAGAGACTCATGCTCCCACAGAGACACTACTGAAGGCCAGGCGAAGTACTAGGGTGTCCTGAGTGGATACAAATTGTATGCCACATTTTTACGGTGGAGACACCTGGGTTCCCTTTTCAGTTAGTACAAAAAGTAAGCACTTTTAAAGTGTGCTTCATCTGTTTCTAGACTAGATCTTTAAAATATCTCATATAGAGCTCTCTTTAGTCAACAGTATAATACCAGATCACCAGAGGATGATTCACTTAATGTATTTGTGATTTGTGCATCTGTCAAAGCACGGTACTCAGGAAATAATTTTCTAGGGGTAGCAGTTCTCTCGTGCTATAAAGGAGACAAGAAAACTAACTAAGATATAAAAATATGTGCTACGTTTATTGACAAGCAGGTAGTATGGTTCTCATGCTGGATACCCATAACATTTCTTTCCAAGAATTGATTAGGTTTAACTTTTAAAGGCTGAACTTACATTGTAAGTTTATATTATTTACAATCAGTGAGAGATAATTAATCTACCCACAGAGACATTGTAGCTGGCAGTTTAGCTGTCTCAGGGAAACATGTTTCCTATTCAGATGTCTGTGTATCTGACCTTCAGGAATATTTACTTTATACATAGATATTTTGCTTTTGCTGGCAGTGTGTGTACAGGTTGCAATATGGATCTGCCCAGGGGAGAAGCAAGGATAGGTAAGACAAAACAATGAAGTATTAAAAGTGGTTTCTTGTAGACTAGGAACTAAGGCACTGAAAGATTCAGTAACTTGCTTACCGTCACATGCATCCTACTTAGTACAATTCAGATCGAATTTACCTCTTCATCCATTTAATTTTAATCTCCAGATTGTATTTCCACCACTGACATTTTTAATAGGGATTTTATTTTATAATATTATAGAGTCTCATAATTTTGTTTCAGTACACATTACCCAATATATTATGTAAAATACGGTACTTTGCATAAATGGGCCATCACTATTAGACTCCATATTTAGAAAAGATATTTAAATCAACACATTTTAAAAAATACTTTTAAAAAGTAGGGTAAACAGCAGTTCACAAGAAATTGAAATATTCAAAAAAATTTTATTCAACAAATATCCCCTTCTCCATACCCATTCTTTTTCCAGTTCTTCCTCATAGGTATGAGTAAGAAAACAAAATGTCTTCAATTAATTAATTCATCAGTCTTAAAGGCAGAAAGTATCATCTTTTCTAACATGGACCAAGGAATTCACACATCAATTACTGCAAGACATAATTTTTCAGTGGCCTTGGATGAAGCATATTCTCATGGAACTACAAATCCAAGCAGAGATATTATGGATAACTTCTGATGTTTTGCTTTAACTTTCGCATTCCTTTGTCAGGAAATCTCCCAGCTTTGTAGAAGCTGGTAAGTTATTCATGTTTAGGAGCATAGCAAATATTCTTTCTCAGTTTTATGCATCTTGCATATTACCAGGTGTTTCACAGCTATCTCAAGTGGAGAGCTTTTCTTCTGTCATATCTTTATTTCATCTTCACAGCATTCAAGGAAGTACCAATAAAAATAAAGGGTTAAGCAAAGCTGTGTGACCTGTATTAGCTGGCTGAAAAGGTTCTTTAATGTCTTAACCACAGCCTCAGTACTCACCTAGCTACTTATTTTGTTGAAATTTAGGTCAAAGATCAATTACATTTGTAATTATGTTATATATCACAAAAAAGTGTTTCTGCAGGAGTCCAAGACCAACATGTATCATTAGGAAAGATCTTTTAAAAAAAAAAAAAAAACAAACCATAGATAACTTTGAATAGCAATTTTTTCCTCCTTTCCAGGAAAAACATTCTAGCATAGTCATATCTGCCACCATGTAAATACTATTATGTAACTACAAACATGTATCATCAAGCAATGTTTCACTCCTAGTGATTTGTTCATTTTCACCTTTACTTCATTTCAAAGTTTTGATGCCAATGGAAGAAACTGTGTTACCTTCTACAACGGAGAATCTGAAAATGCATTTCCCTTTTGTTCAACTTAGTAATTTTAACTTTTAATTAGGAAAGTGTGCGTTACATAGACTTGCAAGAGTTCATGAGAATTTGAACTTACAGAGATTTCCATACAACAGCCTGTTTAACACAAAGATGGCCTTGTGCATTGTACTGAATATGGAATTCTGAAATCCAATTTCTACCACCAATTTTACTTCTGATCTGTTATATGGCCTTAGGCATGTCATTTCAGCTTCCCATGCCCTTAGCTACCCTTCAGTCCTTTACCTTTCCTCGCTACTTAGACTATTAACTCTCTGAGGCAAGGATTTTCATCTTGTAAGTAGGTGTAAGGTGCCTAGTACAGCTACTGTGCTAGTACTGTTAGCCCTTGAGGCACTGCAATAGTATTAAATAATTTCATCTAACCACGTGGAGTAATTAATTGTGAAGCTGGATTAATAATTCTAATTATATAATGAGGAACATGGTCTCAATAATTTTACAACAATATTCCACTAATTGTTATTTCCTTTACCATAACTGCAGCAGGGAACATGAGTAGCTGATTGATAGAAATTCATGGTGGAAAGATGGAGATGAAAAACCAAATTCCAAACTTTTGATTTGCAGTGTTTGCTCTGACACTTATTGACTTGTCTCCAAGTTTCTGGTCTAGGGCTGGAAGCCTGATAGTTCTGAGCTGTCTTTTGCCATTGTGTGGTTAAGACGACCATTGTCAGTTCTTCCAGGCAGCATCATTCGTAGTGAATTTAAGCAGGAATTTGGTGAGGAACACTCTGTAAGTTCTACGCGTAGGGTCAGAGGGAAGGAGTTGGTAAGTGTTTTCCTGTCAACAGGTTCCCGATATCAAGATTTGCTTACCCAGTAACAGTCATGTCCTCTAGAGTGACCTGCTCTAACTGACCCTATTTGAGTAGGCAAGCTGGACTAGATGATCTCAAGAGCTCCCTTTGAACCTCAACGATTCTGTGATTTGTTTCCAGAGGCTTCCATGTAGGTTTATAAACACCTAATTAATGAACTAATAACATGGGATGTTCACATGTTTCCAAATCGTGATAACAAAGTGAAATTTCCTGGATTTCATTATTTGCTATTATGTTAGCCTTAGGAGAAAATATGTTTCAGTCGATAAGTTGGTAAGACTCAATTTTCTGAAAGGTATATTATCCTTGAAGGCTACGCCGCCTTACCAGGATTAGTCTTTAGACTAGTCTTTCTTCACCTTCCTTTCTGAAACCACTTTCTAGGCACTCTCATAACTTTGTTATGTTGCTCTAGTATGACCAGAATAAACTTTTTATTTTCCTTTCTGGCCTGGCTTTTTAGCTGCAGAACCATGAATGTGCCAAACAGATTCTGATTTAATGTTAAGATTTTAATAACAATTTGAGGATCGCATGAAAATTTTGCTATCTTCTTACTTAAATACACAATTTTTAAGTCATATATATATATTCTGGATTGGAACTGGTGTTAAAAAGGCAATGGTTTGAGCATAGAAGGACATTATGTTGGTGGAGGTTTTTTGTGCTCTTCAGCCATGGATATCTGTGAAGTAGCAGTGTACTATATTACGATCACTATATTTTATTATTTTGTCTGCTTGTTTCTCAAAATAGAGAGACAATATGTTCAATTGCCTGTCAGTGTTTCAGATGCATTTGGACAATGCCCTTAAAAGTATGCTTTAACTTTTAGTCAACCCTGAAGTGGTCAGGCAGCTGGGCTAGATGATTGTTGTAGGTTCCTTGCAAGTGAACTATCCTAGCCTAGCCTAGCCTAGCCTAGCCCAGCCTAGCCTACTCTATACTATGCTATGCTATGCTGTGCTATGCTATGCTGTGCTATGCTATTCTATTCTATTCTATTGGAGCACACCAACACACATGGGGAATTTGTTTACAAGTTTGCTAGTGTGAGAAGGTCAGATCTCTTAGGAAATGTGGTTTCCAGAAGTAACATGTCTTTACGTCAGGTTTCAGAACTATCTTGGATGGTTTGATGTTTTCTTTTGTATTAGTTGTGCATAAGTCCACATTCTGTATCGAAGTAGACTGTCTTTTAAAGAATATCTGAGTTTCAACCACAAATACAGTAGCAGGTACTGCAATTCATAGGCTGACCCTCAGAGTTTTTACTAGATGTTTTGTACAAACAGTGAAAGAAGGATGTAAGTTAATAGTTAATTTCCTACTTTTTGCTTATGATAAAATGAGCTGCACTATGGAGTATATCAATATGAAATTCATAATAAAATTACATGTTCTTCACCAGTAGAGTTCATTCTCTTCCATTGCTTGTGTGATCCAACTAAAGAAAACACTTAAGTACGTGCTCAGGACTGAGTGGTTTAGGACATTTTCAGGCTATAATGAGGAACTGTGTAACAGTCCCTCAGATCAGTATAGACTCCAATGGATGGCATTTATCTGTCTCATCAGCACCAGAAGTTGTATGTATTTTAGCTAGTCAATCTAGCCAAGTAATCTAGCTAAGCTAGATTTTCTTTATAATGGATGGAGATAAGTAGTTATTTTTAGCATGTGACCCTTCAACTTATTTGCATCAGTATGAGACAATAGAACTATGTCTAGTCCAGTGAATCCTACCCTCACTTTGTTCTGGCAGTTCATTTTAACCTTGCTTGTCTCATCCTATCTCCCTTATTGCCCCATCCCAACAAAATATCAAAGGGAAGTATACCTGGGCTTCTTTTAAGGCCATACATACCCAAGGGCTATATAAGTGACAAGCCAAAGTACCAGCTTTCCTGTGATAAGCACCATAGTATTTTGTCAGGGGAAGGAGGAATCAGGAGGATTAGGGAAAGTAAACTGAATTGTTTTGCACATAAATACCTATGTGTTTGGCTGGTGTGCTACAAGAGAGATTGCCTCTGGGCTGTTTTATGTGCCAGCTGTTTGGGGAATTGTGTTTTGTCGCTGTTGGTTTTTTATCCCTTTCCTCCCCTGTTTATGAATTATGGTCGCTTGTATGATCCAGCTTTGGGGGTATTATTTATTTATTTATTTGCTTATTCAGCTTCTCCTCTTTACCTTGTTTAGCCCTTAAGAATGAGGAGGGAGTGTAATGGCAGCCATTGTGTACAAAGAAAATAACCTTGGGGTTATTTTCTAACCTAACCCCAGAGAGGGTTGAGGGGTTTAATGAAATCATTAGGATGTAGTTCTTGGGTATTTTTACACAGCAGCTATTCAGGAAGAGGAAGAATCCACTCTGTGTAAAACAGGAATTTACCAGAACACAGGACAAAACTAAAATAGTTATTAATAATTAATAATAGAATTAAAGAAAAGGTAGGTGGTGCTAACTGAAAAATAGAGAAGCTTGAAAGGCTCTTTAACTACACTGTCTCAGCAATTAGTTAACTTATCTTCTCTCTTGTAATCAAATAGGAAAAGTAAATTCCCTTCCTTTTTTAAAAGCCAACTCAAGGTGCTCTGACTTTTTTCACTGCTTTTCTCTATAGTCTTAGTCCTGCCAGGGGAACAACACAGGAACTGATGTGCTTATTTCTATGCATTATGTATAGACTCTAAGGGTGTACTTTCTTTGCTCAGATGCAGATGTCTGCTATGCAGATGTCTTCATCAAAGCTCATCATCCTAATAATCCTCTGTAATCCTTGGAGGAAAATAGTCCATTTTAAGGGTGATTCCTCTCATCATAATGCAGTAATTAAAAATATATGAGAGTTCATATACTAGATCCTTTTTTTTTTTGCCTTTTTTTTAAATAAGGAAACCTCAGATATAAATGTATGGAATATTCAGCTAAAGACAGGTGAGAAATATCTCAACCTGAGTGATCCACAAACAGAATTATGAGTTTCATCATCAAGACACCTAAAAGATAGGCACTGTGACTCACCACTGCAAAATCAAAGATCCTTTTTGGATTTTAGTCACTTGCCTTGGCACAATAGCTGAATTTTTAGAGTCAAAACACTTCTCAGTACCCTTGCAGGAACACAGGTAAGATTCATATGTACCAGCATAATTGTACATAAGTTAGTATAACATTTAGACTTACATCCACAAATCTTCACTTTGCCAGTACTCTTATAATTCAAGCATGAGCCATATATTTTTCTATTTTGCAAAAGAACTTCAGCAATAAGAGCTGTTAGACCACAAGCACATGAAAACATCTAGCAAATTTTGTCCATGAGCTGGCTACTGTAGATGGCCATGAATATTTGCTTAACCAATAATTTGGATCCTTTATCTATTTGAGCTCAGGTACTATGGTTTTCTATTATAGCCTAAAGTAAAGCCTAAAGTTCCCTCTTTTTACTGAAACAATTTAAATACGTGCATGCATTATCACAACAGCAAAAAAACCAACAACAAAAGAAATTATTGATTTCTGCACAAATTAAGCTCTCTGCTAATTTGCACAGATACAATTGAAACAATAAACTCAATGAGAACAACAAACTGGCTAATTAGCTTAACGATCATTTAATTTTACATTTGGTAAAGGATACCCTTTTTTTTTTCCTTTACTAATAAGATGTAAATTAGAATCAACTGGTTTTAAATCTTAGAAGTATAATTTTGTAGATTTCAACTGCTATGGAAAACTGTGTGATGAACGATCCATCTCATACTGTTAATAGAAGTGATTCAAACATGGCAGTGATTCTTTGCTTTATATGTTTGATTGTCAATGGCAGATGTCAAAGACTAAACCAGACCAAAACCTACAAATCAGTCTGAAAAGTAGATGTGCCCTAACCTCTACAGCTTTCCACATAGGTCAATAGCGATTGTATTGTAGCTCTGCTACTGTATGGGATCATCTATGCCACCTACAAAAAACACAGTGACCTAAAGGCTGTTCTAACTTGCGTCGTAGTGGTATGGCCCGCTAGAAGAGGAGAATGACCGGTATAAGAAAAATCCAGCACACCCAAAACAGGGGCTGCCTTTACCAACTTAGTGTTAAAAGAGACTGAGGAAAAGTGGCCAAACTGTAATTGACACTTTGGGCTCAAGATCTAAAAAAGTGCATGCCTTGACACAGACTTTGAAATGGACTGATTTTTCAAAGTATTTAAAGCTCGACATTTTACACTTATGTTTAAGTAATTTTCCCATATAGGTATTTTCTTATATTTTGCTTTCTCTGGCTATCACTACCAACAAAATACAATTGCTAAAATCCTTACTGAAAGCAAACTCGATTAAAGTTTAAACACAGATTCATTTGAAGATCTGAATAGATAGAAAAACTACTTAGTCTTGTGATTGGGTCTAACAAATGCCAAAGCAGTGAGAAAGATAATTGCTTTTCTAGTGATGTTGTACAAGAAGCTAGACTCCACCATTCCAAAATTCTTTGGCACCATTGTCTTCCCAGGTCCTCTTCTAACTTAATTTAATATCATCTTAGAACAGAATCTTCACCATTCATTGTATTTTCTTGGATAAATTTCTCTGCTTTATTCCACAAATTTCTTTGAATTCTCAAACTGCATAAGTAGCAGACTTAATTTAACATCAAGGATGTTTTTAAAACAGAAACATAGACACACACAAATTCAAACCTTTGGGTAACTTGGGAAGAGGTTCCTTTGATAGGCAATCAGAAGGAATAAAGAGGGTGCAGATCTCAGCCTAATGCCACTGAATTTACTGAAGGATAGCTTGAGGGCATGGTAAATTTTGTTGATAAAAACTATGAGATACTCCAGACTTAGAGGAATCTGAATATGAATACTGAGATGAAATTTCCAGCTGCCACCATCCCTAATTAATAGACAAAAGCAATCACTAGCTATCCCCATAGTTTATGGGAATTTGTAGGTAGATTCACATCCAAACTGTGCTGTCTGAGATGACCTCTATCAAGTACTTCAACATAGTAAAATCCAGTTGTACCGGTCGACTTCTTGCCTGACTAATGGAATGTTTCAAATGTATTGCTAGCAGGACAAAAGCTATGTGGCCACCTACAGCTTTCTGTCAAGACTTTAAAAAGAAATACCAACTGTGCGATAATAAGAAATCAGCTTGCCAAAACATTACAAAAAGCAAGAGCTTCCAACTCACTGAAACTCTACTTAAGTTATTATATGCTTGAATGGCCCCTGGAACAACAGATAGCTGTGCAATTAATGCAAACCTTGTCATCCTTCTCCACCTCCCTTGTCTCTGCACAGGCCAGTAATGAGGCTCTTTTAGACACAGAATGTGTGCAAAGCCCTGACAAACCACCTCAGTATGCAAAAAAAGCTGAGGGGAACCGCAGGAAACATGACCGCAGTTACAAATAATGTCAGCCCTTTCTATATTCACAACTTTGGCTTTTGGAGTCAGTTTGCACTGAGGTGGAAGGATGTTTGCTCGACTGTTGTTAAGTATCTATCTCCAAGGGAAATATTTTCACTTTTGAGGAACAAAGCAACAAAGTCACAAAGCGAAAGCTTGCTCTTTTTCATGGGCTAGCCATTTCCCTGGTAGGATCTATTGTATGTCAGGTGGAATAATTACTGTCTGAAGTTTCCTGTTCAGGTGAGAAAGCATTGGCTGGTAAACCATTTTCTAATCAATTCTAAAAAAACTTAAAAAGAAAACACACCTGTTTGTAAAAATCACCAAATAAAACACAGTGCTGGACTTTCTGAACAATTTCATTTTGAATTACCCAGCTTTAGAACAGACTTGTTTCATAGACTAATCACATGCTTTATTCACTCTCTTCTTGCACAGCTCTTTTTATAGAGCTCAATTTTGCAAATTACTCCACTGTGCAATTGACCTCACTTCTAGAAAATACTGTCTTTCTTAAATATTCTACCTTGGTCTTTTCAGTTTGAGGACATTATTCCCTATAATACCATCATTAACCACCTTAAATAGTTCCTCCAGCAATTTCATGTTATCAAGTATTTATAGACGGTTACCATCATCTTTATTTCTTGAAAGAGGTTCATATAGCTTCATAGCTTCACAGATTATGAAGCCAGAAGGGACCATTGTGAACATCTCACCTGACCTCCCTCATAACAGAAGTCATTGGACTTCCCTGAATTAATTCTGTTTGAACTAGAACATATCTCTTAGAATATTTTGATTTAAACATTTCTAGCGTTAGTGAATCTACCAAAATCCTAAGTAAGTTGCTCTGGTGGTTATTTACCCTCCCTGTTAAAAGAAAAGTATGGCTTCTTTCTGGTCTTAATTTCTGCAACACTGAATCTAGGTAAGCACAATATGTTCACATTACACAGAATGATAACACAAGAAAAGAGAGGGGAATGTCTCCCAGTTTTGATTTGTGGGTGCTTTTCCAATCCAGCTTGGCAAGACAGTCTTGTAGCTATGCAAGGGAAAGAGGGTATTCGGAAGTCCATTCTAAGTATCTGTGTGTTCCTGATTCTGTGGCCTAATTCGCCTCATTAGTATTGCTGTGCTAAAAAAATACATTACTGATTTTGGGGCTCTTGACTCTAACTGCAAAAAGAGACAAAAGCATACATGAACATTTAATGCAAAGCAATACATTTTAGGAGTCTGAGTAGGGCACTCGGAGATTTCCATTTTGGCCTTCTCAGTGCTCCCATACACACCCTTTCAGCAAGTCACCTAACCTCCTGTGCATCAACTCACTTGCCTCCAGTCAGACTTACTAAGCAGGAAAATGTGCCTCAAAGATGGAGTAATTCATGTCTATGAAGTATTTAGAGAACTTTTAGTGAAAGATGTAACGCATTATTATCATTGCAGATGGTGAGTTTTCCTCTCCTGTTTCTCATGCTTGTCGAGAATTTTGAGTTGGTGTTTCTTGATTTCCTGTGTGTGAAAAGATCACAAAGCCTCAAGAGTTATTTCTTTTTTTGTTTTTATTTGAAGCCCTTATCACTCCCCCTAGAATTACAGTACCTGCTTGCAGTCATGTAGCATTACCTATTGAGAAGCATCTGACTGCTGTAAGAATGGACTACAAATAAAGATTCCACTGCAGCTGTAACACAGAATGGCACATTTAGAAGCTGTTTACACTTGTTTTGTGCAACCCAACATCAGGAATTTAATCCGTTACAGAACATCAACTTGCTAAACACAAACTTTTCCTAGCCAAAAAAGTCACTAACTATGTGAAGCCATAATCTTGAACAAGCTGATATAAATAGAATGGAAGTGAGCCTGATGAAGATACTGGATCTCAGAGAGATGCAGCTATATTAGAAATGAGGGATGATGGGAAAGGCATGCTCAACAGTGGAGCCAAATTCAACATTTCACTCTTTGCATGACTATGAGATAAGGAAGAACTTGGGGTGCTACAAGGAACATTTTGGAATGAAACAAGCTCTTATTTGTCCCATTGGACCACTTTAGACCCATTGCCTAAGAGGGCTCTATGCTGGGCGAAAGGGAGGAAAGCTTCTAAATGAGTGCATTTGCAACTAAAAGCTCTCAGCCTCATTTCAGGAAGTAGCTAAGGGTGTGATTCATCTACCTCAACCTAACTTTCTGAGTCTGGGTCTGAAATGGCCATCATCAGTTTCTTGATTTCAATATAAGGAAATGGGCAACATCTGGATATCATTCATCCCATCCTAAGATAGCAGCCTACGATAGATGTATTGCCTCTGGTCATGCCTTTCTCTCGACTGATTATAGGCAGATTTTCAAACAACTGGCTCAGAGTTAGACATCAAATTTTTATATGTCTAGGGTTAGGTTAGATGAATATGAGCCCTAAACCACTCTAAATAATCTTTGTATAGGAAAAGTAAGATTTCCCCCAAATTAGAAGAAATTAAAGGCAAAATCTGATCTGTTGCATTTAGCCTCTTAGTTTCATACCACTGATTTCACTGGGGGGGGGGTAGCAAAAACAAAACCAAAAAAACCCTACTCTTCACTTTCAGTGTTAAGCACTCGTGTGGTTTGTGCACATTAAGTATTTACTCCTTTCGATCTAATAAATTACAGGTGTGTAAAATCACCCCCCTCTTCACTCGATTCATACACATGTTGAAACAAACTAACACTCTGTATGGAAAGAACTTTGTGATTTTTCAGTTATACTGATAGGATTGCATATAAGAAAAGTGTGCAAAACAGTCAGTGCAAGGCAGGGCATACTCATTTCTAAAATTAATCATATACGTTAGAAACCTTAAATTTTTTTTTGTTCTTGTTGTTATGAATCAGTATGCATCACTATTATCTACTTTGAAAATCCAAATACAATGTCATTAAGCAAAGCTAACTGCTCATAGTTATTTACCTCATTCACAAAAATTTCATTCTTTTCCTTTTCCTTTTACAAATATTTGTGATTAGCTCTAATTTATATGATTCTCCAAGAATATGTAACAAATGTTTCTCTTGAATACCTCCCTACATTCAGAACACTTACTAAATGTGTTTGTTAAATGGGTATATAACAATATACCTGGTCATTTTAACAATATAACTGGTCATTCTAATCTCCTTATAATTACCATTCATCAACTGGGCCAAGATAATTGCAATAAAAAAGGAGAAAAGTATTAACAAACCATCCAATTATCATTTCTTAGCTAGATATTGACAATTAAAAATTAGGTCATCAACTTTGGGAGAAATACGGGGCATCTTCCTTAGAACTTCAGCATTGTCTGGGACATTGTTAACACAAAACGTGATGATTTGTAATGTTGTTTCAGAGTACATTTCATCATCTTCCAAGAGATTCAGATTACAACTTCATCACATTTAGTATCTGTATTAGAGTTTCATGGAAATTGCTTCCCAGGAGGAACCTGGAAATTATACACCATAGCCACACAGAATTACTTTGGGTTGCACGGACCTGCTGAACCCTAGCTGAAAATGGTAAACCCAGGAGTTTTGTGAAGCATCCCTGGGTTTCAAAAATTGTTCAGTCATTTTTGGATGTGGAGGAGTAAAAGATTACCTCTTCTCAGATTCTGAAGTGTCATTTTTAAACAGAAGTTACTGGTTTTACAGAGGTAACATTGAGAAGTAAATGCTTCTGTGTGGGAAAAAAAGAGGAGTTTAAAAATGACATTTCTTCTTTGGTATGTACTGGGCAACTTGGGTGCTATGAATACCAATCTAGCTTTAGGAAAGTTTTCAGTTTCATCTCAAAATCAGCAAAATTAAGCTCAGCACTATAGATGACATTCTTTGTACTGGGCAAACTTAGCCATTGATATGCTGACCATTACCAAGTCCCTTTGCAGGATGTGCCCTTACTCTTTCTAAATCTCTTTTTTTTTCAGATGTGAAAAAGAAAAAATCAAATTTAGCTACCTCATGCCATGTTGTTAGGTGCTGAGATAAATAGATATTTCATCCTCTCACAATTATAAAAATAAATTATTTTAATTTCTTGATCTTACATAGAGATTTCCCTCTTATTTGGCCCTTAATCTGTTGAGAGTGTAGCAATTAACCTTATATCCCGGAGAAATAAGGAGAGAGAGGGATTCAAAACTCTCAGTCCCCAAACCTCATGCCTTAGTGCCCCATGTCCAAACAATATCGGATATGTTATTCCATCCCAGCCAAATAGATTTTGACAGGACCTCAAGGGCAGGAAATTCCAGATAATATTTACTGCAAAGAATATGTGTAAGAAGGGAGGAATGGTGAGGGATAGAGTATATTTATTTAAGCTCTAGCCCATTTTCATTTCCAGGATTTTGTCTACATGCTTTACTGAGCCTCTGCTCAGAAATTAGACTGCTCTCTTTAAATCTTATGCCCTGCTTTGGCTTTGAAGCTGTTTCAAAAGCTGGCAGCTTGGATGTGGCACAGCCATGCAGGCACATTTTAAAGTGTCAGATCTAATACTAAGCTTTTCAGTGTTGGAAAAAAAAAAGTAATTTGCTTTGAGGGCTGGACTTATTATTGAGAAACGTTGTAATCAAAATTTTTCATTAAATCTCTTTCCCTCTTTCCTTCTATTGCTCCCTCTCTTTCCCACTCTCTCCCACACACATGAACTCATACACGCTTATACTCACAGGCACACTTGTACCTCGTTCTTTTTCTCTCCCAGTCCCTCTTATACCAGAAAAAGAATTGAGCTTTGTGATTTCAGAGGGAAGTGACAGCTTGATTTAATTACGTCATTAAAAAGGAGATGATTGCAATTCTGAAATCTTCTAGATATTATTTCATTATTTGTTATCTTTCCAAAAGAAAATGTCCCATTTTACTGCTTGAGCATAAACCAGCTTGTGTTAAAATACTGAACTGATAATCCAAATGCACAAAACTTTGCATTTTGCACAAAACAAAATATTGATTATGCGTACTGCGCCACACCTTTTTGCTGTCAGAAAATGAGATAAAATATCATTAGTTTATGATGCTCATTGAAGATGAAGGATGAGAGACGGAGAAAAAGATAAAGGAAAATTTCCCTGTAGTCAAAATAATTTGTTTTTCAGAACTCTGGTTCTGTGATTTGTCCCTTTACTTCAGTATTTTAGTACCCTTAGCAGAAAAGACAGAGTTAAAAGAGACGTGGCAAATTTCCACCCCTAACATTACAGAATGCACAGCTAAATATTTCCCCAAAGTAGTTACTCCAGCCACTGGCATGACATTCATTCGGCTCTGTCTTGTAATCACATACTGTGTCAATGTTAAAGTAAAAAGATCTTTTAACACATCTGTCTGCTTTGATCCAGGACCTCGTATAAGGGACCTTCATTGCAATGCTATTGATGAACAGCTGGTGGCAGGAGGATCGTGCTTTTCAAATGAGTCTATAATGATCTGCATTTCAGATGAGTTTGGGTGTCATGTCAACATCTGTAGAGTGGACCATACCCACCAGGCAAAGATCACTAACCACGTAGTTCCTTATCCAAATGTGCGGTATAGGACTATATATATATACATATATACACATATATATATTTCTCCATTATCACTTGGTTTGCTAATACCAAGCTAACACACTGCTTTTTAGTATGTCGTTTGGCACAAAGTTGGCACCTTTGTCTGTTATCTTGGAGAAAAGCCAGACAAGTAGAAATGCCATTCTTTTAGGTCTGATGATATCTTTTTTTGAATGCTAAGATAAAAAGTACTCCTTTTCACTAATTTGTGAAAGAATTCAGTGACTACTGAGTCTCTAAGAAAGTAAAGAGAAACACCAGCCCTGAGCACATGACTGTTTCACCAGTCTTGTTCATGCTTTAATTTCAACAAATTACTATAAGTACAGCTGTAAGAGTAAGGATGGACATCATAATTGTTTGAGGTAATCATTCATATAAATAAATACGTAAACAGCTTTCCAAAGTGCGGGAGGAGGGTAAATGTCTTGGAGTTCTCTTTTCTCTAAAAGTTAAATTAATTCTACATAGTATGGTTATAATGTTTTAACCAGACTGAGTTCCTGTTCCTTTGTTTTATTGTCTTGCTTTTTTTCTAACTAAAAAAAAAAGAGCTAGAAGATTTAATTCTGTCTTAAGACTTCAAAATTATGAGTACTAGTTTTATTAATTACTGATTTTTATTAATCATACAATTAACACTCATTAATCAATGCATATTTTAAAGCTATGGGAATAGTTTTTTTTTTCAAGTGTAAATTTAATTCTTATAGAAAAGCAGAAGCACTGAAAAGAAAACTGTAAATCAGTTTGTCTGTAGACAATAGCAGTAAGAAAAACATCTTCTTGCTAGCAGCATCTGTCTTGGCAAAATTTAATAACAAATTCAGTGTCCATGGATGCTGACACTTTATAGTTTGTTAATGAGAGAAGAAATTATAATTTGTCTGAATTTCAAATTGTCATCAGGTATCTTCTTGAACGATCAATGCATTTTAATACTTGTTCCCAGGGAGAAATGCATTTGTCTTCCAAGGATATGAAAATTAGCTAAGAAATCTATGAGATAAGGTCATATTGTGGTTTTGATATCTTTTGCTTATTCTTTCTCTCTCTGTCTCTCTCCTTATGCACATACGTGTTTATAGATACATATACACAGATGCATTCTGTATATTTATATATGCATATGTGTATATGCATACATTTTTTTTATATGTATGTATTTGGATACACACATGGACAGAGCAAATCTGGGTCAGCAATAACTATTATAGTCTGAGAATAAAGTTACCACATGATTTCATTGTTTGTTTCTATCTCCATGTGCATATCTGTGTACATTTGCATGTGTACATGTCTGTATAAACAAGTATCTGGTTAGAGTTGTGTTTGTTTACTCTTGCTTAAGGCTGAATTGGATGGGTCCCAGAGTAAAAAGAGCAATGACTAATCCAGGGGCCACCCACGGCCCTTGAGATTGTTGAACATCAATAGGATTATCTTGAAAAGCATAAAGAACAGAAAAAAAAAAATTGGTTTCCATGCAGACAAGGGTTTGTTCTTTGTTTTTAAATAAATACTCTCTGTTTTGCATTGGTTTTCACTTTGCCCTTCCTATTCTGTCTACATTGTCCGTGCTCTGCTTGGGCCATCATGTGCAAATTTTAGCCAATGTTGTAACTAAACATGCCACATAAATCATGCTGCTGTTTAACCAAAGGCATCCCTTCATCTTTGGACCAAATTCCTCATCAGATACAAATCAGAATAGTTTCCCATTTTAGCTATACTTGTGTACATTAGTCATATATCCGTTTCCTGCATTGATATTACGATATTATGATTATATTAGTGTGTACGCAACATTGTATAGAAGTAGCTTTTTAAAAATAGAGTAACTAAATTTTATCCAAATTTTCAAGCTCAGTTCCACCTTTATATCTGAAAGCCATGTGTAAGAGTTAAATAATGCAACAATAGTAATAATTATTATTCTAAATTGCTCCATTTTTCTTGGGTAAGATTTGGGTTTGCCACTCGGTCTTTTTACCAAAGCAAGTGCATCCTGACCTTGACTTTAAAACTACCATTAAGTGATTATTCCTAAGCTTTTTCACAGATTTCCCTTTTAGAAGGACTAACACAAATATTTGTGGGGTTTTTGAGGGCTGCAAATATAAACACGGTCATTTTCACATTTTAACAGATAGACTTGAGATAAGAAAGGTTGGAAGTGGCTTCTGCACAGATATAAGCGTTTCCTCTCTTCCCATCCCTGTCCCATTTGAGAATAAGTAGCAACAAAAGACATTTCTTAACACCCAATGGTATACTTAACACTGGCAGAAGTATGTGTCTCCTACGGATTTATGGTGAGAAATGTCGATATCAAAGTGTTTGTGACAGCTCTTATCTCTACTCTGTTGGCTGCGCGTGTATTAAAAGCCTGAAAGCTAACTTGCTTTTTCTTATTTTATGTCTGTTTTTGGAGCTCAGACCATTCAACTATCACAACAAGGTCGCACGGACACATGGTGGGTGTTATAAGTGGAATCATAAAAGTTTGGCCACTTACCTGAAATGAACCAACATATTAGCATCGACTGTTTAAAAACTCATCGTGAAAATAAAAAAACATAAGAATAGCAGCACTGGTTCAGTTCAGGGATTCTTCTTGCCTATAATGCTTCTCTAATGGTGACCATGAAAGATGCCTAGGGAAGAGCAAAAGGAGGGCAAGCTAGCAATAATATATTGTATAATTAAACTGCATGGCAGGTGCCACTACCCTGAGAAATATATGTGAATGTGGGTGGTCCTATATAAGGGTTAAACTTAGCCTGCAAGTTAGACTGTCATTTGCTGCCTTAGCAATGACTGCTTCCGTGGTAACATATTCTGGAAAATAAAATCAATTAATCAAAATAAAAATGTCTTTGAAAACATTTCTGACCAATGCCACCAACGGATCAGATCTTCTGCGCACCCTAAGAAAAAACATTATAAAAAAGATTCTTATGATGTAACTTCAGAGGTGCTAAGTCAAAATCTGCCATGCAAAAGCAGAGCTGTGGTAATAATTCAGGAATCCAAAGCCATGTTTGCCGGTATGGATGTGTGTGGCTGCTTCTCTATACGTTCATAGATGTCCATAAGTATCAGAAGCAACAGCCTCTGGTGAATGTGGACTGAGAAGGCATGGCATCCATGTGGTCCTCTGTTGTCACCGTGTACTGACTATAGCAATAACAGTCATTTCCACTTCTACAGCATTTTCATCCAAGGGCTTCGCAAGCTTTAATTCATTAACCTGTACAACAGCTCTGTGAAGGTGCCTATGTAATAATAAGTCTGGATCAAGCTCTGTCACCGTCGTCATTCTCACTCTTCCTCTGTCTCTATCCCCTGCTGTTGATGCCTAATTTAAAGTGTGATTCTGCAACACTTACTTTGACTAAGCAATATTTAGTCATATAGGTATTATTAATCTTTGGGTAACATCAAGGATATCTGTGTCTGGCAGGCACTGAACTTCTATTCTGAAGGGCTAAACAGGCTTCCCTGTGGCAGAAACCTCATCTAGGTCTTCTGCTCCCCTGAACCCCACCAGCCAAGCACAGATAAAGCAGCTCACTTCTGCTTTCACTGTGAAGTACTTATGTTAAGAACTTCTTTACTTTTATACTGTTTCTACATCTGCTTGGGAACACTATGTGATACTACAATACAGAAAATAAAAATAATGCTACAGAATTGATATCACTGTCATTTCCTTAAGAGACTTTTCAATGTAATTCATGGTAAAGTATTATGCAAAACAAAAGAGCCATATCTATAACATTAAGATAAGGGTGATGTTTTCAATACTGCTCTGTTATTATGCAACAAATAAAATAGGAGCTGATTTATTACAGTGCATTGAGTGGGGCTTGTATCCCACTCATTAGTACCACTTCATCACCCACAGCACATTACATGCACTGACTTCCTAGCTCCTTTCTCTCTGTCTTCCCTAATTCAGGACAAGGATGTGCTCATCCCTGACAGCAGCACAGTTTTATAGATTTTTGAGGCTGAAAAGGATCATTCTACTATTTAATAGCAGACAGCTAGGATTTCATTTAAGCTAGTGCTTGCTAGGCTACTACTTGCTAGAGATCGTCACCCTCAGAAAACATGTAAACACACATAAAAAACAAAGAAAGTTTCTGGAAAGAGCCATTTGTAATCTGTACTGTTGGAGTAAAAACTCTGTTCAGTTATTTTAATAGATTCACAGTCCTTCCCACTATCAGAACAACTTCTAGGGGCAAAGTTTTATCCCAAGAACAAAAGGAATGAAATCAGAAAACCACTATTATTATTAGAGGTTGCGTACAATTAAAATCCTCTGCTTGGTAAGAATATACTCTTTTCATTGAACAGATTAAGATGGTTTGGGGCAGAAACTGCAATCCTTCAGTACTGATAAGTCAGAATAATTAGTTAAAAAAAAAAAAAAATTACTCCTGTGCATTAGTTGTCTGTGAACTCCTTCCCAGTTGTCTTTGAGCGGGATTTCTACAATTAAATTAGCATGCTTGGATGTTTGTGTGTGTCAGGGAGAGAACCACTAAACCAGTGTATCACTTGCAACTTCTGCTCAAACAAAGCTTGTGCCTAGCACAAGTAGATCAGCCTTTACATACATTCAGTAACTGAAGACACGGGATGGCTTCTGCCTGTGCAAATCCTCACTGGCACATTAGGCTGTGATGGTCACATAAGGTTGGTACATAAGAATGAAGCGTCTTCTGATTGCTTGTGGCCATCTACATGGACTTCGTGTATGTCGAATGGCTGAATGTCTGACCTTTCTTTCCAGTGGTCCTTTTTTTGTGGATGTCAGTACTGTAGCAGGGAATGACAATTTCTAAGGACCTACCTTGTGCTGTAGTGTCTGAGCAAGTCATTTGTATTGTACATAATTTGAGTGGTTCTGGCCATCAAGCAGGTAAAGTTATGTCCTACTCATGTTCATCTAAGGTAGCTCTCTGTCAATGAGCTACATAAAGTTAAGTTCTGCAATGACAAAAAAAAAAAAAATCACAGTTTTCCCACAAAACAGCTTCCCTCAAGACACTTGTTTCCTATTTTAAGAATAAGGGGAATTGTGGTAGCTCATATCCACCTACGTAGTTATTTGTGAC
>NC_134394.1:262148-287345 GCF_035582795.1 Mycteria americana | reverse complement strand
GTCCCCGTCCCTGCTTGATGTCCCCTTCCTGGGGGATGAGGGACAGACTGGGGCCATCCTTGTCCCTGCTGATGTCCCCGTCCCTGCTTGATGTCCCCTTCCTGGGGGATCAGGGACAGACTGGGGCCCCCACGACCCTGCTGAGGGCAAGACCGGCGTGTCCCTGTCCCTGCTGGTGTCCCCATCCCTGCTTGATGTCCCCTTCCTGGGGGATGAGGGACAGACTGGGGACCTCCCTGTCCCCGCTGATGTCCCCATCCTCGTTTGATGTCCCCTTCCTGGGGGATGAGGGACAGACTGGGGACCTCCCTGTCCCTGCTGATGTCCCCATCCTCATTTGATGTCCCCTTCCTGGGGCATCAGGGACAGACTGGGGACCTCCCTGTCCCTGCTGGTGTCCCCATCCTCGTTTGATGTCCCCTTCTGGGGGGTGAGGGACAGACTGGGGACCTCCCTGTCCCTGCTGACATCCCCATCCTCGTTTGATGTCCCCTTCCTGGGGCATCGTGGACAGTCTGGGGACCTCCCTGTCCCCGCTGACGTCCCCATCCTCATTTGATGTCCCCTTCCTGGGGGATGAGGGACAGACTGGGGACCTCCCTGTCCCTGCTGACATCCCCATCCTCGTTTGATGTCCCCTTCCTGGGGGATGAAGGACTGATTGGGGCCATCCCTGTCCCTGCTGATGTCCCCATCCCCACCGACATTGCCTTCACAGGAACTGGGGATGGGTTGGGGACCTCCCTGTCCCCGCTGATGTCCCTGTCCCCACTCACATCCCCATCCCTGCTTGATGTCCCCTTCTGGGGGGCGAGAGACAGACTGGGGACCTCCCTGTCCCCGCTGACGTCCCCATCCTCGTTTTATGTCCCCTTCCTGGGGGATGAGGGACAGACTGGGAACCTCCTTGTCCCTGCTGATGTCCCCATCCTCATTTGATGTCCCCTTCCTGGGGGATGAGGGACAGACTGGGAACCTCCTTGTCCCCGCTGACGTCCCCATCCTCGTTTTATGTCCCCTTCCTGGGGGATGAGGGACAGACTGGGGACCTCCCTGTCCCCGCTGACGTCCCCATCCTCATTTGATGTCCCCTTCCTGGGGGATGAGGGACAGTCTGGGGACCTCCCTGTCCCCGCTGACGTCCCCATCCTCGTTTGATGTCCCCTTCCTGGGGGATGAGGGACAGTCTGGGGACCTCCCTGTCCCCGCTGACGTCCCCATCCTCGTTTGATGTCCCCTTCCTGGGGCATGGGGGACAGCCCGGGGCCCCCACGACCCTGCTGAAGGGCAGACTGGCACGTCCCCGTCCCCGCTGATGTCCCCGTCCCTGTCCCCGCAGGCACGTACTGCCAGCAGCGGGAGGTGGAGGCCATCACGGAGGGGGTGGACGAGGACGAGGGTTGCTGCTGCTGCGAGCCGGGCCACCCCCCGCACGCCCTGAGCTTCAACGCGGCCTTCGGGCAGCGCTGGCTGGCCTGGGAGGTGGCGGCCGCCCGCTACGTGCTGGAGGGCTACAGCATCAGCGACAACAACGCGGGGGCCATGCTGCAGGGCTTCGACCTGCGCCGCGTCTCCTCACCTACTACGTCAAGGTGGGGCCGGGGGGGGGGGGGGGCTGGCACCGGGGCATTGGGGTTTGCACCAGGGGAAGGGGCTTGGCACGAGGGGAGGGGGCTTGGCACAAAGGGAGTCGGGGTTTGCGCCAGGGGAAGGGGCTTTGCACGAGGAGAATTGTGATTTGCGCCAGGGGAAGGGGCTTTGCACGAGGGGGGGGACTTGGCACCAGAGGAATTGTGTTTTGCACCAGGAGAAGGGGCTTTGCACGAGAGGAGGGGGCTTTGCACCAGGGGAATTGCGATTTGCACCAGGAGAAGGGGGTCTGGCGCAAGGGGAGGGGGCTTGGCACCAGGGGAATTGTGATTTGCACCAGGGGAAGGGGCTTTGCACGAGGAGAATTGTGATTTGCGCCAGGGGAAGGGGCTTTGCATGAGAGGAGGGGGCTTTGCACCAGGGGAATTGTGATTTGCACCAGGGGAAGGGGCTTTGCACCGGGGGAATTGTGGCTTGCACGAGGAAAAGGGGCCTGGCACAAGGCGAGGGGGCTTCGCACTGGGGGAACTGTGTTTTGCACCAGGAGAAGGAGCTTTGCACGAGGGGAGGGGGCTTGGACGAGGGGAGGGGGCTTCGCACGAGGGGAATTGTGGTTTGCACGAGGGGAGGGGGCCTGGCACCAGAGGAGTTGTGGTTTGCACAAGGGAAAGGGGCTTTGCACTGGGGAATTGTGGCTTGCACCAGGAGAAGGAGCTTTGCACGAGGGGAGAGGGCTTCGCGCGAGGGGAATTGTGGTTTGCACGTGGGAGAGGGGGCTTTGCACGAGGAAGAGGGGCTCGGCACCAGGGGAATTGTGTTTTGCACCAGGGGAAGGGGCTTTGCACGGGGCAGACGGCACTTTGCACGAGGGTGGCCCCACCCTGGGGCCCCGCTCACCCCCCCCACGTCCCCCCCCCCCTCCCCAGAGCATCATCTACTACGTGACGCGGTCGCCCAAGCTGGAGGAGTGGCTGTCGCACGAGGGGGTGCGCGAGGGGCTGCGCCCCGTCACGGCCCCCGGCTACGCCGATCCCGACCCCACCTTCAGCCCCAACATCGACGAGGACTTCGACCCCCGCCTGGGGGGGCCCAGCCTGCCCGCCTTCCGGCAGGCCTTCCTGGGCTGGATCCAGCACTGCGCCGCCCGCCGGCACCCCGTGGGTCTGGGGACACGGGGGGGACATGAGGGGGACACGGGGGACACACGGGGAGACGTGGGGGGGACACGGGGGAACATGGCGGGGGACACAGGGGGGACACGGGGACGTGGGCGTGCATGGGGACGCGGGGGGACAGCAGCCTTCCTGGGCTGGATCCAGCGCTGCGCCGCCCGCCGGCACCCCGTGGGTCTGGGGACACGGGGGGACATGGGGGGGACACGGTGGGGGACACGGGGACATGGGTGTGCATGGGGGACGCGGGGGGACAGCAGCCTTCCCGGGCTGGATCCACCCCTGCACCGCCCAGCCCTGGGTCTGGGGGCACAGGGGGACACGGGGGACACCCGTGGAGACCCCCTCTGACCCCGTGTCCCCCCCCCCCCGTGTCCCCCCCCCAGCCCGTGGACAAGGACTGGGACTCGCCCCTCGTCACCCTCTGCTTCGGGCTCTGCGTCCTCGGCCGCCGGGCGCTGGGCACCGCCTCCCACAGCATGTCTGCCAGGTGGGACCCCCACATCGGGGGGGCACCCCAACGCGGGGGGGGGGACACCCCGACATCTGGGGGGCACCCCAACGTGGGGGAGGACAACACCCCGACATCTAGGGGGGACCCCAACATGGGGGGGACGACACCCCGACATCTAGGGGGGACCCCAACATGGGGGGGACGACACCCCGACATCTGGGGGGCACCCCAACATGGGGGGGGACAACACCCCGACATCTGGGGGGGACCCTGGCACTTGGGGGGGGAACTCAGGGGTCCAGAGGGGACTTGGATGCCTGGGGGGGTCCCTGGCATCCAGGGTGAGGCCCCTGACATCGGGGGGGGACCCCGACATCGGGGGGGGGGGACCCAAGTGTCCAGGGGGCACCCAGGGGTCCAGGAGGGGACCCAAATGTCTGGGGGGGTCCCAGGCATCCAGGAGGGACCCAGGTATTCAGGGGGGACCCCGGCATTTGGGAGGGGACCCCGGCATTTGGGGGGGGAGGCGGGTGTCCCAGAGGCATCTGGGGGTACCCAGGTGTCTGGGGGGGACGACCCAAATGTCCGGGGGGGGCCCAGGCATCAGGGGGGGCGCACCCCCAGGCACCCAGCGCGGGGGGACGGGCATCCAGGGGCGTCCCAGGGGGTCCCCAGGCAGCCGGGAGGGATGCAAATGTCTGGGGGGGGGGGGTCCCCAGGAGACTGGAGGGGGTCCTGGGCGTCCAGAGGGGTCCCAGGCATCTGGGGGGTACCTGCGTGTCTGGGGGGGGGGGCAAATGTTCAGGGGGGGTTCCAGGCATCCGGGGGGGGGACCCAGGCATCTGGGGGGGGTACCTGGGTCTCTCGGGGGGGGGGCCAAATGTCCCAGGCATCCGGGGCACCCACCCAGGCATCGGGGGGGGGCAGATGTCCGGGGGGGGACTCCCAGGTATCTGGGGGGGACCTGGGTGTTTGGGGGGGCCCCAAATGTTCAGGGGGGGTCCCAGGCATCCGGGAGGGGGGACACACGCAGGTGTCCGGGGGGAACCCGGGCATCCCGGGGGGTACCCAGTCATCTGGGGGCGCCCAGGGTGTCCAGGGGGGGTCCCAGGCACCCAGGAGGGACCCCGGTGTGCGGGCAGCCCCCCCTGACCTCCCCCCCTCGCCCCCCCCCAGCCTGGAGCCCTTCCTCTACGGCCTCCACGCCCTCTTCAAGGGCGATTTCCGCATCACGTCCCCGCGGGACGAGTGGGTCTTCGCCGACATGGACCTGCTGCACCGCGTGGTGGCCCCCGGCGTGCGCATGGCCCTCAAGCTGCACCAGGTGGGGGGACACGGGGACCCCCTGGGGCTGCCACAGGGCAGGGGACGTGGGGGGGACACCGGGGACCCCCTGGGGCTGCCACCGGGGGAGGGGACATGGGGGGGACACCGGGGACCTCCTGGGGCTGCCATTGGGGATGGGACGTGGGGGGGACACCGGGGACCTCCTGGGGCTGTCACAGGGGAGGGGACATGGGGGGGACACCGGGGACCCCCTGGGGCTACCATTGGGGATGGGACGTGGGGGGGACACCGGGGACCCCCTGGGGCTGCCACAGGGGAGGGGACATGGGGGGGACACCGGGGACCCCCTGGCGCTGCCATCGGGGATGGGACATGGAGGGGGACACACTGGGGACCCCCTGGGGCTGTCACAGGGGGTGGGACATGGGGGGGACACCGGGGACCCCCTGGGGCTGCCATCGGGGATGGGACATGGAGGGGGACACACTGGGGACCCCCCTGGAGCTGCCACTGGGGATGGGACACTGGGGACTCCCCTGGAGCCACCACCAGGGATGGGACATTGGGGACACATTGGGGACCCCCTGGAGCTGCTGCCAGGTGTGGGACATGGAGGGGACACATTGGGGACCCCCCTGGAGCTGCCACTGTGGATGTGACATGATGGGGACATGTTGGGGACCCCTGCGTCCCCTCTGTCGGGGATGGGACGTGGAGGGGACACAGTGGGGACCCCCCTGCCCCCTCTGCTGGGGATATGAGATGGAGGGGACACACTGGGGGACATGGCGGGGACACAGTGGGGACCCCCTGGAGCTGCCACAGGGGATGTGACATGGCGGGGACACCTTGGGGACCCCCCTGCCCCCTCTGTCACGGATGTGAGATGGTGGGGACATGTTGGGGACCCCCCTGGAGCTGCCACTGGGGATGTGACATGGAGGGGACACAGTGAGGACCCCCTGGCGCTTCCACGGGGGATGGGACCTGGAGGGGACACGTTGGGGACCCCCCTGCCCCCTATGTCAGGGATGTGACATGGAGGGGACACACTGGGGACCCCCTGGTGCTGCCACTGGGGATGTGACGTGGAGGGGACACGTTGGGGCCCCCCTGCCCCCTTTGTCGGGGATGTGAGATGGTGGGGACATGTTGGGGACCCCCCTGGAGCTGCCACTGGGGATGTGACACGGCGGGGACACCTTGGGGGACCTGGCAGGGACACCTTGGGGACCCCCTGGAGCTGCCACGGGGGATGGGACCTGGAGGGGACGCAGTGGGGACCCCCTGGAGCTGCCACTGGGGATGTGACATGGAGGGGACACGTTGGGGCCCCCCTGCCCCCTCTGTCACGGATGTGAGATGGTGGGGACATGTTGGGGACCCCCTGGAGCTGCCACTGGGGATGTGACACGGCGGGGACACCTTGGGGGACCTGGCAGGGACACCTTGGGGACCCCCTGGCGCTGCCACGGGGGATGGGACCCGGAGGGGACATTTTGGGGCCCCCCCGCCCCCTCTGTGGGGGACGTGCCGTGGAGGGGACACGCCGGGGACGCCCCCGCCCTGCCGCCCCCAGGACCACTTCACGTCGCCGGAGGAGTACGAGGAGGCCGCGGCGCTGTACGAGGCGGTGGCCGCGCACGAGGGCCGGCTGGTCATCTCGCACGAGGGGGACCCGGCCTGGCGGGCGGCCGTGCTGGCCGAGGCCCCGGCCCTGCTGGCCCTGCGCCGCGTGGCCGACGAGGCCGCCGACGAGTACAAGGTGGTGACGCTCAACCGCCGCCACCTCGGCTTCCGCGTCATCAAGGTGAGGGGACGCGCCCGCCCTCCCAGCGCCCCCAGTGACTCCTGACGCCCTCCCAGTGCCCCCCAGTGTCCCCGGTCCCTGCCGGTGCCCCCCAGTGCTCCCCAGTGACTCCTGACGCCCTCCCAGTCCCTCCCAGTGCCCCCGGTCCCTCCCAGTGCCCCCCAGTGCTCCCCAGTGACTCCTAACGCCCTCCCAGTCCTTCCCAGTGCCCCCAGTGACTCCTAACGCCCTCCCAGTGCCCCCCAGTGTCCCCGGTCCCTGCCGGTGCCCCCCAGTGCTCCCCAGTGACTCCTAATGCCCTCCCAGTGCCCTCCCAGTGCCCCCGGTCCCTCCCAGCACCCCCAGTGACTCCTAACGCCCTCCCAGTGCCCCCAGTGACTCCTAACGCCCTCCCAGTCCCTCCCAGTGCCCCCGGTCCCTCCTGGTGCCCCCCAGTGCTCCCCAGTGACTCCTAACGCCCTCCCAGTGCCCTCCCAGTGTCCCCAGTCCCTCCCAGTGCCCCAGTGACTCCTAACACCCTCCCAGTCCCTCCCAGTGCCCCCAGTGACCCCCAGTGCCCTCCCAGTGCCCCCCAGTGACTCCCAGTGACTCCTAATGCCCTCCCAGTCCCTCCCAGTGCCCCCCAGTGCCTCCAGTCCCTCCCAGTGCCCCCCAGTGCCTCCAAACTCCCTCCCAGGGACCCCCAGTCCCCCCAGTGCCTCCCAGTGACCCCCAGTCCCTCCCAGTGCCCTCCAGTGACTCCCAGTGCCTCCTAATGCCCTCCTAGTGCCTCCCAGTGACTCCTAACACCCTCCCAGTGCCCCCAGTCACTCCCGGTGCCCCCAGTGCCCTCCCAGTGCCCCCCAGTGACTCCCAGTGACTCCAAACTCCCTCCCAGGGACCCCCAGTCGCCCCAGTGCCTCCCAGTGACCCCCAGTCCCTCCCAGTGCCCTCCAGTGACTCCCAGTCCCCCCAGTGCCCTCAAGTGCTTCCCAGTGACCCCCAGTCCCTCCCAGTGCTTTTCCAGGGCCTCCCAATTAATCCCAGTGCCTCCTAATGCCCCTCTAGTGCCCCCCAGTGCCTCCCAGTCCCCCCGGTGCTTCCCAGTCCCTCCCAGTCCTTTCCACTCCCCCCAGGGCCTCCCAGTGCCTCCCAGTCCCTCCTAATGCTCTTCTAGTGCCTCCCAGTGCCCCCAGTCCCTCCCCGTCCCCCCAGTGCCTCCCAGGGGCCTCCCAGTGACTCCCAGTGCCTCCTAACGCCCTCCCAGGGCCTCCCAGTCCCTCCCAGTGCCCCCAGTCCATCCCAGTGACCCCCAGTGCCTCCCAGTGCCCTTCCAGCGTCTCCCAGTGCCTCCTAATGCCTTCCTAGTCCCTCCCAGTGACCCCCAGTCCCTCCCAGTGACCCCCAGTGCCTCCCAGTGCACCTTCCAGGGACTCCCAGTGCTTCCTAGTGCCATTCCAGTTCCTCCCAGTAACCCCCAGTGCCCTTCCAAGGCCTCCCAGTGCCTCCTAATGCCCTCCTAGTGCCTCCCAGTCCCCCCAGTGCCCCATAAGTGCCTTCCAGTGACCCCCAGTCCCTCCCAGTGCCCTTCCAGGGACTCCCAATGAATCCCAGTGTCTCCTAATGCCTCCCTAGTGCCCCCCAGTGCCTCCCAGTCCCCCCCACCGTGCTTTCCAGTGCCCCCCCTGGTGCTTCCCAGTCTCTCCCAGTCCTTTCCACTCCCCTCAGGGCCTCCTAGTGTCCCCCCAGTGCCTCCAGGTGCCCCCCAGTCCCCTCCCAGTGACTCCCAGTACCCCCAGTGCCCTCAGTCCGTTCCCAGTGCCTTTCCAGTCCTTCTCAGTGACTCCCAGTAACACCCCAGTGCCCTCCTAGTATCTCCCAGTGCCTCCTAATGCCCTCCTAGTGACCTCCAGTCCGTTCCCAGTGACTCCCAGTACCCTCCCAGTCCATTCCCAGTGCCTCCCAGTCCCTTCCCAGTGACTCCCTGTACCCTCCCAGTCCATTCCCAGTGCCTCCCAGTCCCCTCCCAGTGACTCCCAGTGCCCCCCCAGGTGAACCGGGAGTGCGTGCGGCGGCTGTGGGCCGGGCAGCAGCAGGAGCTGGTGTTCCTGCAGCCCTCCCAGTGCCTCCCAGTGACTCCCAGTGCCCCCCAGTCCCCTCCCAGTGCCTCCCAGTCCCCTCCCAGTGACTCCCAGTCCCCTCCCAGTGACTCCCAGTGCCCCCCCAGGTGAACCGGGAGTGTGTGCAGGGGCTGTGGGCCGGGCAGCAGCAGGAGCTGGTGTTCCTGCAGCCCTCCCAGTGCCTCCCAGTCCCCTCCCAGTGACTCCCAGTGCCCCCCAGTCCCCTCCCAGTGCCTCCCAGTGCCCCCCAGTCCTCTCCCAGTGCCTCCCAGTCCCCTCCCAGTGACTCCCAGTGCCCCCCAGTCCCCTCCCAGTGCCTCCCAGTGCCCCCCAGTCCCCTCCCAGTGCCCTCCCAGTGACTCCCAGTGCCCCCCCAGGTGAACCGGGAGTGCGTGCGGGGGCTGTGGGCCGGGCAGCAGCAGGAGCTGGTGTTCCTGCAGCCCTCCCAGTGCCTCCCAGTGACTCCCAGTGCCCCCCAGTCCCCTCCCAGTGCCTCCCAGTCCCCTCCCAGTGACTCCCAGTCCCCTCCCAGTGACTCCCAGTGCCCCCCCAGGTGAACCGGGAGTGTGTGCAGGGGCTGTGGGCCGGGCAGCAGCAGGAGCTGGTGTTCCTGCAGCCCTCCCAGTGCCTCCCAGTCCCCTCCCAGTGACTCCCAGTGCCCCCCAGTCCCCTCCCAGTGCCTCCCAGTGCCCCCCAGTCCTCTCCCAGTGCCTCCCAGTCCCCTCCCAGTGACTCCCAGTGCCCCCCAGTCCCCTCCCAGTGCCTCCCAGTGCCCCCCAGTCCCCTCCCAGTGCCCTCCCAGTGACTCCCAGTGCCCCCCCAGGTGAACCGGGAGTGCGTGCGGGGGCTGTGGGCCGGGCAGCAGCAGGAGCTGGTTTTCCTGCGGAACCGCAACCCGGAGCGGGGCAGCATCCAGAACGCCCGGCAGTCGCTGCGCAACATCATCAACTCCTCCTGCGACCAGCCCCTGGGGTACCCCATCTACGTCTCCCCCCTCACCACCTCCTTCGCCGGCGCCCACCCCCAGCTCCGCGCCCTCGCCGGGGGCCCCCTCGGCCCCGCCGCCATCGCCCGCTGGCTGGCCGACGCCTGGGCCCGGTGAGTCGCCCCGAAACGGCCCCCCCCGCGCCCCCAAAGGTGCCCACGGAGACGCTGGTCGGGCCCCGAGCCCCCACGGCACCCCCCCCCGCTCTGGGGACCCCCTGCCTGCTCCCGGGGACCCCCAGTGCTGGGGGGGCTGTGGTCTCCTCCTGGGGACCCCCAGTGCTGGGGGGGGGCTGGGGTCTCCTCCTGGGGACCCCCAGGAACCCCCAAGCCCCCATATCCCCCGATCCTGCACCCCCCCAACACCATGTTGCTC
This sequence comes from Mycteria americana, assembly GCF_035582795.1. Taxonomy (NCBI): domain Eukaryota; kingdom Metazoa; phylum Chordata; class Aves; order Ciconiiformes; family Ciconiidae; genus Mycteria; species Mycteria americana. Next base: position 277,573 of record NC_134394.1, on the reverse strand, counting down.
CCCCAACCCCACATCCCCCCCCCAACTTCATGTCCCCCCCAATCCTGCTGTCCCCCGTGTCCCCCCTGTCCCCTGTGTCCCCCTGTCCCCTGTGTCCCCCTGTCCCCCCCATTCCCCCCCCATTTCCTCCCCCTTCCCCCTGTGTCCCCCTGTCCTTCCACCCCCCCCGACCACCATGTCCCCCCCTGAGCCCTGGGTGCCCCCGGGCCCCTCCTGTCCCTCTGAGCCCCCCGTGCCCCCCCGTGTCCCCCCCTGACCCCCCCGTGTCCCCCCCCAGGCTGCAGAAGGGCTGCGGCGCTGGCTGCAACAGCGGGGGCAACATCGAGGACCCGGACTGCGGGGGGGGCTCGGCGGGGAGCGGCCCCCCCGGCCCCGCGGGCGGCACGGCCCCCCCGGGGGCTTCAAACCCCCCCGAGCCGCCCACCCCCACCACCACCCAGCCCCACCCAGGTAGGTGCCGGGGGGGGGGCTGGGTCCTGGGGGGGGGGACACGGGAGGGTCAGGGGGGGCCCAGATGCCCGGGTCCCCTCGGGGGGGGGTCTGCATAGCTCTGCCCCCCCAGCGTGTCCCCCTGTCCCGCAGGCCCCGAGCAGAGCGGGGGTCCCGGGCTGGGCTGGGGGGGCCCCCCCGCAGGATCCCCCCCACCAGCGGGGCCCCCCCCCGGCCCCGGAGCCCCCCCGCCCTTCGCCTACGACGGCCTCTGCGGCAAATGGAGCCTGGGTGGCCGCAAGGGGGGGGGCAGCGAGGGGGACCCCCCCCCGGGCACCCCCGTGCCCCCCGGCACCCCCGGGGGGGGCACCAGCACCACGGGAGAGGTGAGTGCCCCAGGCGCCTGGGGCCTCTTGGGGGGGCTGGACACAGGGGTCTGCGGGGGGGGGGCTGGGTATTGGGGTGTTCTGGGAGCCCCCCCAGCTCTCTTTGGGGGGGGGCTGGGTCCTCTGGGTGGTCCTGGGTGACTTGGGGGGGGACCCAACACCTGGTGTGGGGGAGCCCCCCCATACCCCGTCCTTGCGCCCCTGTACTTGGGGGTGGGGGGGGGAGCTGGGGCCCAGTGTCCCCATCACCCCCCCCCAGCTCCGTTGTCCCCCCCAGGCCCCTGCGGACGCCGGCGCCCGCCCCCCCCCGGAGCCCCCCCGGGATAAGGAGAGCCCCACGGCACAGCCCCTCCTGGAGCACCAGTACTGACCCCCCCGCCCCCCCGGCCCCCGGCCCCCACCCCTGGGCTGGTCCCGACCCCCCCACGGACAGCAATAAGGACCCGGGAGCCCCCCCCCCCCCCCCCCGAGACCCCCGGGGACCCCCAGGGACCTACAGGGCCCCCCCGGGGCCCCCCCGGAGCAAGCGACGGCGGCGACGACCCCCCCCGGAGCCTGCGGCCCCCCCAGGACCCCCCCAGGACCCCCCCGGGCCCTCGGCCTCTTTTTCGAGGGATTTTTTTTTTTTTTCCGATTCTTGAGGGGTTTTTGTTGGATTTTGGGGTTTTTTGGGTTGCTACTAAAAATTAAAAGAACCAAAAAAAAAAAAAAAGCTTCCAAAAAGCCGTTTTGCCGTTTTCCCGCCGCGCCGGATGCCGGGGTCCCCCCTGGCACTGCGGGGGGGGGGGGGGCGGGGGGGCTCCCGGATGCCCGGGTCCCCGTGTTTGGGGGGGCCCTCCCGGGTGCCGGGGCCCCTGCCCGGGGTCCGGGGTGGGGGCGCAAGGGGGGGCCCCCCCGCAGCCGGGTCCCCCCGCCCGCGTCCTCTGCGGCGGGAGGAAGCGACGGCGGAGGGGAAGGGCGGGGGCGGGGGGAGCTCGGGCGCCCGGGTCCCCTCCCAGCCTCGGCGGCGGGGCGCGAGCGGGGGGTCCCGCGCAGCGGGGTCCCCCCCAGACCCCCGGCTGCGACCCCCAGCGCCTGGGTCCCGCAGCGGCGTGGGGCGGTGGGTGGCCCCCCCGTGACGGTGACGGTGACAGTGACACGAGGGGCCGGAGGTAGGAGCGAGTCGGGGGGGGGGAGGAGGGGGGGCCTTGCACGAGGGCTTTGCACGGCGGCGTCGCACGAGGATTGTGCGCAGGGGAAGGGTCTCGCGTGGGGGCTTTGCACGGGGCGGGGCGGGGGCTTTGCACGAGGGAGGCCTTGCACGGGGGGGGGCCTTGCACGGCGCTTTGCACGGGCGATTTGCACGGGGCCTCGCACAAGGGTCTGTGCACACGCGGCACGGCCCCGGCCACCCTCGCACGCTCCTTGCACACCTACGCGCCCCCCCCCCCCCCGTGCAAATCCCCTCGTGCCCCCGTGGGCTGTTGTCACGGGGCGCCCCCGGCCCTCGTGCGAGCCCCCGTGCGTGGCACCGGCCCTCGTGCGAGGCCTTTGCACGGGGCCGCGACCCCGGCCCCCTCCGCGCTCCCTGGTGCAAGGCACGACCCTCGTGCGAGGCACGACGGAGCCCACGGTGTCCCGGGGTGGGGGGGGTCCCGCGTGGGGTGGGGACACCAGGGTCCCCCCCGGACGCCTGGGTCCCTGCCCAGCCCTGAGCCTGTACCGGGGGGGTCACCCTGCCCGTCCCCCCCAGATTAACCCCGCTAATCGCGTCTTAACGGGGGGGTGGGGGAGGGGCCCTGGTCCCGGCGGGGGGGCGGGGGGGGCCGGACGCCCGGCTCCGCTGCAGCCGGAGGAGGGAAGGGAAGTGCGGGGGGGGCGGGCGCCCGGGTTCACGCAGGGGACGAGGTCAGGAGCCGGGGCCCAGCGGGGGGGGGAGGGGGGTGGGTGGGCGGGGGGGGGGGGGGGCGAGCGATCCCCCCGGGGTGGGGGGCAGTCGGGGGGGGGGGGCACTTGGGGGCAGCACTTGGGGGGCCGTCGGCCGCCGCCACTTCCCCTACGGCAGGAAACCGCCGGCGTCGCCGCATCCGGGCCCCCAACCCCCCCCCCCCCCGGCCTCACCCCCCCCCCCCGAGCCCCCCCAACCCCCCCCGGAGCCCGCCAGCCCCCCAAGGAGCCGGGGGGCTGCCCCGGGGGGGGGGCACAGGGGGTACCAGGCCGGGACTCGGGCGTCCGGGTGGGTCCCAGGTGCCCCCCAGCCCCGCAGCCACGTTGTGGGGGTGCTGGGGGGTCCCCGCCGCGGGTGGGGGGGGTGAAGGGGCAGTGGGGGGGCACGGGGTGTCTGGGGGGGGGGCTGGGGGTGTCCGGGGATGGAGAGATGGACGCGGAGGGACAGAGGGACGTGGGGAGGGGGGGTGGAAGGATGAGGGGAGCCCCCCACTCACCCCCGCACTCGCCCCCCCCCCCCGATCCCCCCACTGACCCCCCCACTGACCCCCTGTCCACCCCCCCAGGTCCCGCCGTCGCCCCCTCCCCGAGCGAGCGCCGCTGCCGGAGCCCCCCCCCCGCCCCGTGTCCCCCCCATTGACCCCGACCTGGGAAGGGGGTGCGTGGGAAAAGGGGCGGAGTGTCCGCACGCGGGAATTCCCGGGCAGCCAATAGGGGCGCGGGGTCGGTTCCCACGCTTCCATTGACAAATCGCGGGGTGGGGGGTCCCCGCTAAACCGGGGGGTCCCGACTGGGCGGGGGGGTGTCAGCGTTAGCAGGGGGATCCCGGGGGGGTCAGAGGTTCGGTGCTAGCGGGGGGGGCGGGGTGTCCCAGCGGGTCAGCGCTAGCGGGGGGTCCCGGGGGGGTCCCAGGGGATCCCAGCGGGGTCCTTGAGGGTTCCGGGGGGGTCCCGGGGGGGCCATGCAGTCCGACGACCTCTTCCTCCGCAAGATGCGGGGCCCCTCGGCCCGGCTCCCCCCCTCCCCCGGCCCCCCCAGTGCGGGCGGGGGGGGGCGGGGGGTCCCCTCGCCGCCCCCCTCTCCGGGGGGGGCCGCTGCCTTGCAGCGCAGCAGCAGCGAGGCGGCCCTGGGGGGGTCCCCGGGGGAGGGGCCGGGGGTCGCTCCCCGCGCCCGGGCCCACAGCCACGAGGAGGCGGGGGGGGGGGGCAGCCCCACGTCCCCCCGCTTCCATGACCCCCTGCTGCTGCTGGGGCTGGGGGCCGGGGGGGAGGAGGACGGGGGGGGCCCCGATTTCTTCCCCCGCCTGCCCTGGGGCCCCCACGTCGCCCACTACGACGTGCAGAGCATCCTCTTCGACCCGGCCGAGGCCCCCCCCGCCCCCCCCGGCCCCACCTCGGGGGCCTCGGCCGCCCACCTGGAGCCCGAGGAGCCCCCCGAGACCGGGGGGGCCCCCCCCGATGCCGACGCGCTGGTGCTGAGCTGCCCCCGCTTCTGCTGCGAGACGGGGGGGGAGCAGGAGCCGGGGCTGGTGCCCCCCCGGGGCCCCCCCGGGCCCGGCCACCTCCCGAACGCGGCCGTGGCCGTGCTGGAGGAGCCCCCGGCCGGCTCCCGGCCCCCCCACCCCATCGAGCACAGCGACGCCGGCGCCGACTACTACCGCAAGTACTTCTACGGCAAAGGTGAGCGGGGGGGACACGGGGGGACACGGGGGGACACGGGGGGCGGGGCATCGCAGGGGGCTGTGGGACATCGCGTGTGGCCGTGGGGCGTTGCACGGGGACGCGGGCTGTTGCCCAGGGCCGTGGGTTGTTGCACGTGGACATGGGCTGTTGCACGTGGCTGTGGAAAGTCGCACGAGGCCGTGGGACGCTGCACAATCGGTGGGACGTTGGATGTGGCCGTGGGACGTTGCACGTGGCTGTAGGATGTTACACAGGGCCGTGGGTTGTTGCACGAGGCCGTGGGGCATTGTACATGGCCGTGGGGCATTGTACATGGCCGTGGGAGGTTGCAAGTGGCCGTGGGGTGTTGCACGAGGCCATAGGGTGTTGCACGAGGCCGTGGGATGTTGCACGTGGCCGTGGGGTGTTGCACAGCGCTGTTGGGCATTGCACATGGCCGTGGGGCATTGCTCGTGGCCGTGGGGCATTGCTCGTGGCCGTGGGATGTTGCATGGGGCCATAGGATGTTGCACGGGGCCATAGGGTGTTGCACGAGGCCGTGGGTTGTTGCACAAGGACACTGGATGTTGCACGAGGCCGTGGGTTGTTGCCTGTGGCTGTGGATGTCGCCCGAGGCTGCAGCACATCGCACGTCCCAGTGTGACGCGGGGGCTGTGGGGGGCTGTGGGGGGCAGGGGGGGTCCCGGTCCCCCCCCTCCAACCCCCCCGCTCCCCCAGAGCACCAGAACTTCCTGGGGGAGGACGCGCGGCTGGGGCCGGTGGCCGTGTCCCTGCGGCGGGAGGAGAAGGAGGGACCCCAGCCCCAGGTCCTGCACCGCATCATCCTGCGCACCAGCCAGGTGGGGGGGGGCCAGGGGGGCTGGGGGGCGCTGGGAGGAGCTGGGGGGCTTCAGGGGGGCTGGGGGGGTCAGGGTGGCCAGGGGGGTGCAGGAGGGCTGGGGGCCCTTGGGTGGCTGAGGGGGCTGGGGGGGTCGGGGGGGTCCCAGAAAGGCCTCGGGCGGGATCCCCAGGGGCTCCTGGGGGGGGCAGCAGGGGATGGGGGGGTCCGTGGGGGTGCCAGGAGCAGCCCCGAGGGGCCGGGGGTGATGCGGGGGTGCTGGGGGAGGGTCCCCCCAAGCCTGACACCCCTCCCCCCCATCCAGCTGCGGACGCTGCGGGGCTCGGTGCTGGAGGAGGCGCTGCCCCCCGGCGCTCGCCCCCCCGGGGCGCGGGGGGTCCCCCCAAAAAAGCTGCTGGAGCTGGTGCTGCCGGGGCTGGGGGTGCAGGGGCTGCGCCTGGCCTCCCCCTCCCCCGCCGTGCCCGAGACCCTCCTCAAGCTGGATGAGCAGGGGGTGAGCGGGGGAGGGGCGGGGGTTGCACGAGGGGCGGGGGTGGGTGGGAGGGGCTTGCACCAGGGCTGGGGCTTGCGGGAGGGCGGGGCTTGCACAAGGGCGGGCCTTGCATGGGGATGGAGCTTGTATTGCCCCGGCGCTGAGGCTTGCACGAGGACGGGGCTTGCATCGAACCAGGGCTGGCTCTTGCACGAGGGCAGGGCTTGCACGAGAACCATGCTTGCACCAGAGCTGGGGTTTGCACAAGGATAGGGTTTGCACAAGGATAGGGCTTGCACCAGAGCTGGGGTTTGCACAAGGACGGGGCTTGCACGGGGATGGGGTTTGCACGGGGATGGGGTTTGCATCGAACCAGGGCTGGCTCTTGCACGAGGGCAGGGCTTGCACGAGGACCGTGCTTGCACCAGAGCTGAGGTTTGCACAAGGACGGGGCTTGCACGAGGATGGGGCTTGCACAAGGACGGGCCTTGCACGAGCACAAGGCTTGCACTGACCCAGAGCTGGCCCTTGCACGAGGGCAGGGCGTGCACGAGAACCATGCTTGCACCAGAGCTGGGGTTTGCACAAGGATAGGGCTTGCACAGGGATGGGGTTTGCACAAGGGTGGGGCTTGCACGAGGATGGGGCTTGCACGGGGATGGGTTTGCACGGGGATGGGGTTTGCATCGAACCAGGGCTGGCTCTTGCACGAGGGCAGAGCTTGCACGAGGACCGTGCTTGCACCAGAGCTGGGGTTTGCACAAGGACGGGGCTTGCACGGGGATGGGGCTTGCACGAGGATGGGGCTTGCACAAGGACGGGCCTTGCACGAGCACAAGGCTTGCACTGACCCAGAGCTGGCCCTTGCACGAGGGCAGGGCGTGCAGCGGGCGGGGGGCCGGCGCGCGAGGGCGTGCAGGGGGGGCGCGCGTGCGAGCCCCCGTGCGAGGTGCGCCGTCCCCCCCCCCAGCTGAGCTTCCAGCGCAAGGTGGGGGTGCTGTACTGCCGGGGGGGCCAGGCCTCGGAGAGGAGGAGATGTACAACAACGAGGGCGCGGGGCCGGCCTTCGCCCAGTTCCTGGGGCTGCTGGGCACCCGCGTGCGCCTGCGCGGCTTCCCCCACTACCGCGCCCAGCTCGACACCCAGAGTGAGCGGGGGGGGACGCGGGGGGACACGGGGACATGGGGGGACACGGGGACATAGGGGGACACGGGGACATGGAGAGGGATGGGGACTTGGGATATGGGGATGGGGACGTGCACAGGGACAGGGATGGGGACGTGGGGACTTGGGGGACATGGGGCAGGGATGGGGACTTGGGGATGGGGACATGCACTGGGACGGGTGGGGACATGGGGGGACACAGGGACATGGGGGGACATGGGGACATGGAGAGGGATGGGGACATGAGGATACGGGCATGGGGACATGCACAGGGACAGGGGTGGGGACACGGGGATGGGGTTATGGGACACAGGGACATGGGAATGGGGACATGGGGATGGCAGGGGGCATTGGACATGCGGGCACCCGCCTGCGCCTGCGCGGCTTCCCCCCCCACTACTGCGCTCAGCTCGACACCCAGAGTGAGCGGGGGGGACGCGGGGGGACACGGGGACATGAGGGGACACAGGGACATGGAGAGGGACGGGTACTTGGGGATGGGGACGTGCACAGGGACAGGGATGGGGGCATGGGGGACTCGGGGTCATGGAGAGGCATGGGACTTGGGGATGGGGACATGGGGGGACACAGGGACATGGGGGGACTCGGGGACATGGAGAGGGATGGGGACATGAGGATATGGGCATGGGGACATGCACAGGGACAGGGGTGGCAACATGGGGACTTGGGGATGGGGACATGCACAGGGACAGGGGTGGGGACACGGGGGACATAGGGACATGGAGAGGGATGGCAACATGGGACTTGGGGATGGGGACATGCACTGGGACGGGTGGGGACATGGGGGGACACGGGGACATTGGGGACATGGAGAGGGATGGGGACATGAGGATACGGGGATGGGGACATGCACAGGGACAGGGGTGGCAACATGGGGACTTGGGGATGGGGACATGCACTGGGACGGGTGGGGACATGGGGGGACACAGGGACATGGGGGGACATGGGGACATGGAGAGGGATGGGGACATGAGGATACGGGCATGGGGACATGCACAGGGACAGGGGTGGGGACACGGGGATGGGGACAGGAACAGGGGGACTGGGGATGGGGACGCAGGGGTGGGGACGTGGGGGGCAGGGGGGCGCGGTGCGGGGGTGCAGGCTGTCCCCCCCCAGCTGACTCCACGGGGACCCACTCCCTGTACACGACCTACCACGGCTACGAGGTGATGTTCCACGTCAGCACCATGCTGCCCTTCACCCCCAGCAACCCCCAGCAGGTCCGGGGGGTCCTGGGGGGGTCCTGGGGGTCCCTGGGGTCACGGGGCATCATGGGGTCCCCGGGGGTCCCCCCAGTGCTGCCCTCCACCCCCATTGACTGGCAGCAGGTCCAGGGGGCTGGGGGAATCCTGGGGGGGTCCTAGAGTTTTGGGGGGGATCCTGGAGGCAGCTGGGGGGGGGTCTCAGGGGGTCTTGGGGGGGGGTCCTGGAAGGCAGCTGAGGGGACCCAAGGGTTTGGGGGGGTCCTGGGGGCAGCTGAGAGATCCCAGGTGGTCTGGGGGGGTCGCAGGGGATCTGGGGGTTCCTGGAGGTAGCGGGGTGGGGGGGGGTCTTGGGGGGGTCCTGGGGCAGCTGGGGGGGGTCCCAGGGGTCTGGGGCAGGGGGTCCTGGGGGGTCCCAGGGGTCTGAGGGGGCCCTAGAGCAAGCGGGGGGGGGGTCTCAGGGGGTCCTGGAGAGCCCAGAGCAGCTCCAGCCCACACCCCGGGGGCAGTTTTGGGGTGCTGACCCCCCCTCGCCCCCCCAGCTCCTGCGGAAGAGGCACATCGGGAACGACATCGTGACCATCGTCTTCCAGGAGCCGGGGGCTCGGCCCTTCTCCCCCCGCGCCCTCCGCTCCCACTTCCAGCACGTCTTCATCGTGGTGCGGGCCCACGAGCCCTGCACCCCCCGCACCTCCTACAGGTGGGGGCTGGGGGTCCCAAGGGCTGCTGCGGGGTGGTGGGGGGCTTGCACAGGGGGGCTGGGGGTCCCCAAGGGTTCCTGCGGGGGTGGGGGGCTTGCACAGGGGGGCTGGGGGTCCCCAAGGGTTCCTGCGGGGGTGGGGGGCTTGCACAGGGGGGCTGGGGGTCTCTCCTGGGGCCCCTGGGGTCTCGCCCGCTCCTTGGGGGTGCCGCACGGTCCCTGGGGGTCTCACACGGTCCCTGGGGGGGTCTCTCCTGGTCCCTGGGGGTCTCACATGTTCTCTGGGGGGGGGTCTCTCCTGGTCCCTCAGGGTGCTGCATGGTCCCTGGGGGTGTCATCATGCCTTGGGGTCTCACCTGGGCTCTGGGGGGTCTCTGCTGGGGTCCCTGGGGGTCTCGCCCGCTCCTTGGGGTGCCGCACGGTCCCCGGGGGTCTCACACGGTCCCTGGGGGGGGTCTCACACGGTCCCTGGGGGGGTCTCTCCTGCTCCCCGGGGGTCGGCAGGGGCTGCGGGGGTGCTGCCCGTCCCCCAGGGTCTCACGTGCCCCCCGGGGTCTCTCCCGCAGCGTGGCGGTGGTGCGGCCGGAGGAGACCCCCCTCTTCGGGCCGGGGCTGGCGGCGGGGGCAGCGGTTCCCGGGGGGCGCGGGGCTGCGGGAGTTCCTGCTGGCCAAGGCCATCAACGGGGAGAACGCGGTGGGCCGGGGGGGGCGGCTGGGGGCCATGGCCGCCCGCACGCGCCAGCAGTACCTGCAGGAGCTGGCCCGCGCCCACGCCACCGGCCCCCCGCTCGCCGCCCCGCACCGGGGGCTGCCGGCGCTGGGGGGCCGACGGCGGGCGGGGGGCCGGGGGCGGCGGCGGGGGCGGCGGGGGCGCTGGTGTGGGGGGCGCGGGCGCGGGGGAGCCCCGGGGGGCCGGAGGTGCCGTGTCTGCTGGGGGTGGCGGCGGAGCGGGTGGTGGTGGCGGCCCCCCGGCCCGGGGTGCTGTTCAGCTGCGCCTGCCGGGACGTGTTAGGGTGGGCCTTCGCCGAGGGGCGCCTCGAGCTCTTCTATGGGGCGGGAGACTGGCTGGGCCTGCGCCTGCCCCACGGCGCGGCCGCCCAGGTGGTGGCCAGGCTGCAGGTGAGCGGGGCGATGGGGGGCGATGGGCATTGCAGGGGGCAGGGATGGGGGGCGATGGGGGGAGATGGGGGGCGATGGGGCACTGCAGTGGGGTAGGGAGGGGGGGCGATGGGGGGGCAATGGGGCATTGCAGGGGGTAGGGATGGGGGCGATGGGGGGCAATGGGGCACTGCAGTGGGGTAGGGAGGGGGGGCAATGGGGGGGCAATGGGGCATTGCAGGGGGGTAGGGATGGGGGGGGCGATGTGGGGCGATGGGGCATTGCAGGGGGTAGGGATGGGGGGCGATGAGGGGAGATGGGGGGCAATGGGGGGGCAATGGGGCATTGCAGGGGGTAGGGATGGGGGGCGATGGGGGGCGATGGGGCATTGCAGGGGGGCAGGAAAAGAGGGGCAATGGGGGGGTGCAATGGGGCAGGGATGGGGGATGCAATGGGGGGGCAACGGGGCATCGCAATGGGGCAGGGACGGGGGGCAATGGGGCAATGGGGGGGCAGCGGGGCGCTGCGGTGGGGTAGGGATGGGGGGGCGACGGGGGTTGCAAAGGGGGGGTGCGATGGGGCAGGGATAGGGGGCGCAACGGGGAGCGATGGGGGGGCAGCGGGGCAGGGGTGGGGGGGCGCGGCGGGGGGGGTGCTGCGGGGCTCGGTCGGGACAGTGTCCCGTGGGGTGCCCCGGGGGGGGGCGGGGGGGTGTGTGTGAGCGTCGGGGCTCCCGCGGGGTCAATGTGGGGGTCCCCCGCGTCACCGTCGGGTTCCCACGGGGTCACGTCGGGTCACCCCACGGGGGTCGACGCCGGGGTCCCCCGGCTCAGTCTGGGGGCCCCCCCCCCCCCCCCCCCATCCCCTCGCAGGCGGTGACGCGGGGTGCGAGGCGCGGGAGCTGGCGCTGCCGCGGGGGGCCGGGGGTCGCCTGGGCTTCCGCGTCGACGCCGCCGGGGTGGTGACGGCCGTCACCCGCTTCTCCTTCGCCGAGACGGCGGGGCTGCGCCCCGGCACCCGCCTGCTGCGCGTCGCCCACCACCCCCTGCCCGCCCTGGCCCCCCGCCGCCTGCGCGCCCTCCTGCGCCGCCCCAAGGCCACCCTCACCCTCCTGCCCCCCGACCGCGACGGCCGGCCCCGCCGGTGGGTGGGGGACCGGGGGGGAGGGGGGGCATTGGGGGGCGGAGGGGGGATTGGGGGGCATGGGGGGATGTGGGGGGATAAGGGCGGAATAGGGGGTGAGGGGGGATTTTGGGGATGGGGGGGATTGGGGGGAATGGGGGCGGGGGGGCATTGGGGGACATGGGGGGATTGGGGGGCGGAGGGGGGATTGGGGGGATGTGGGGGCACGGGGGGATAAGGGCGGAATAAGGGGTGAAGGGGGATTTTGGGGATGGGGGGACTGGGGGAATGGGGGCGGGGGGGCATTGGGGACATGGGGGACATGGGGGGATTGGGGGGCGGAGGGGGGATTGGGGGGCATGGGGGGATGTGGGGGGCACGGGGGGATAAGGGCGGAATAGGGGGTGAGGGGGATTTTGGCGATGGGGGGATTGGGGGAATGGGGGCGGGGGAGGTGGCATTGGGGGACATGGGGGGATTGGGGGCGGAGGGGGATTGGAGGGCATGGGGGATTGGGGGGCATGGGGGGATGTGGGGGGGCACGGGGGGATAAGGGCGGAATAGGGGGTGAGGGGGGATTTTGGGGATGGGGGGGATTGGGGGAATGGGGGCGGGGGGCATTGGGGACATGGGGGACATGGGGGGATTGGGGGGCAGAGGGGGGATTGGGGGGCATGGGGGATGTGGGGGGATAAGGGCGGAATAGGGGGTGAGGGGGGATTTTGGGGATGGGGGGGATTGGGGGAATGGGGGCGGGGGGCATTGGGGGACATGGGGGGATTGGGGGGCGGAGGGGGATTGGAGGGCATGGGGGGATTGGGGGCATGGGGGGATGTGGGGGGCACAGGGGGATAAGGGCGGAATAGGGGGTGAGGGGGGATTTTGGGGATGGGGGGGATTGGGGGGAATGGGGGCGGGGGGCATTGGGGGACATGGGGGGATTGGGGGGCGGAGGGGGGATTGGGGGGCACGGGGGGATAAGGGCGGAATAGGGGGTGAGGGGGGATTTTGGGGATGGGGGGGGATTGGGGGAATGGGGGCGGGGGGGCATTGGGGGACATGGGGGGATTGGGGGGCGGAGGGGGGACTGGGGGGCATGGGGGGATGTGGGGGGCACGGGGGGATAAGGGCGGAATAGGGGGTGAGGGGGGATTTTGGCGATGGGGGGGATTGGGGGAATGGGGGCGGGGGGGCATTGGGGACATGGGGGACATGGGGGTATTGGGGGGCAGAGGGGGGATTGGGGGGCACGGGGGGATAAGGGCGGAATAGGGGGTGAGGCGGGATTTTGGGGATGGGGGGATTGGGGGGAATGGGGGGATTGAGGGATTGGGGGTGTGGGGGGGAATGGGGGCTTGGGGGGATATGGGGGGATATGGGGTCGTGGGGGACTTGGGGGGCATGGGGGGACTGGGGTGTGTGGGGGGCAGGGGGGGCTTGGGGGGGGATGGGGCAGACATTGGGGCGATACGGGGAGGAATGGGGGGCTATGGGGGGCACGGGGGTGTGGGGGGGAGTGGGGGGCTTGGGGGGGATGTGGGGACACGGAGGGGTGCAGGGCCATGGGGGACGAGTGGAGCCAGGACCAGGACACCCCTGTCCCCGTGTCCCCTGTCCCATGTCCCCATGTCCCCTGTCCCTGTGTCCCCATGTCCCCTGTCCCCATGTCCCCTGTCCCCGTGTCCCCTGTCCCATGTCCCCATGTCCCCATGTCCCGTGTCCCCATGTCCCCTGTCCCCCCAGGAGCTTCTCGGAGCTGTACGCCAGGTCGCTGGAGCAGGGCCGGGGCGCGGGGGGGGACCACGGGGGGGACATCGGGGACATCGGGGACACCAGCGACACGGGGGACAGCGGCGACACGGGGGACAGCGGCGACAGCAGCGATGGGGGGGCCGGCGGGGGGGAGGCGGGGGGGCTGCGCCCCGACACCCTGCGGCTCCTGCACTCGCTGGCGCTGGACGAGGAGAGCACCCCCTTCCCCCCCGGGGGGGGGGCCCGGCTCCTCAGGGGCCCCCGAGACCCCGGCCGCCCGCCCCCCCAGCCCGTGAGTGACCCCGGCCATGGGGAACACCCCCCCCATCCCCTGGGACCCCCCAAACCCCCCCGGGACCCCCCCCCCCAAATCCCCTGGGACCCTCCCATGTCCCCTGGGACCCCCTAAGCCCCGCCCCCGGGACCCCCCCGAATCCCCTGGGACCCCTAAAACCCCCCCGGGACCCCCCCCCCAAATCCCCTGGGACCCTTCCCATGTCCCCTGGGACCCCCTAACCCCTCCCCGGGACCCCCCGAATCCCCTGGGACCCCCCCATCCCTTGGGACCCCTAAAACCCCCCCGGGACCCCCCCGAATCCCCTGGGACCCCCCCCCATCCCTTGGGACCCCTAAAACCCCCCCGGGACCCTCCCCCCCAAACCTCCTGGGATCCCCCCAAATCCTCTGGGCCCCCCCAAAAACCCCTGGGACCCCTCCCCAAATCCCCTGGGACCCCCCCAGGACCCCCCCCCATCTCCTGGGAAGCCCATGTCCCCCCCCGTGACCCGGGCACCTCCCCCTGACCATGACCTTGACCCCCCCGTGACCCCCCGTGACCCCTGGGCACCTCCCCCTGACCATGACCTTGACCCCCCCCGTGACCCCTGTGACCCCCGTGACCCCCGACCCCCCAGGCAGCCCCTGGCTGACCCGACACCCGACCTGCTGCTGCCGCACCACAGCCCCCCCCCCGCCCGGCGACCCGGTGAGCCCCCCCGTGTCCGTGCCCCCCCCGCCCCGTGTCCCCACGTCCCCCGTGTCCCCACTGACCCCCACCCCCCCCAGGGAGCCCCCCCGGACGCCAGCGGCCCCGTGGCCCCCCCCGAGCCCGGAGCCCCCCTGGCCCCGTCGCTGCGGCACTCGCTGGGCAGGCGTGAGTGGCCCCGGCCCCCCCCGGCCCCCCCGGCCCCTCCTGGCCCCCCCGGCCCCCCCTCTCCGTCCCCTCTCCCCATCCCATGTCCCCGTCCTGCATCGCTCGGTGTCCCCTGTCCTGCATCCGCTGGGGGGGTCCCCTGTCCCCTGGGGGGGTCCCTTGTCCCATGGGGGGGTCCCCCATCCCGTGTCCCATGTCCTATGGGGGTGACCCCTGCTCCCTGGGGGTGTCCCCACCCCACGGGCCATCCCCTATCCCGTGTCCCCTGTCCTGTGGGGGTGTCCCTGTCCCCTGGGGGTGTCCCCCATCCCATGTCCCGTGTCCCATGGGGGTCCCCCCGTCCCCCGGGGGTGCCCATGTCCCGTGTCCCCTGGGGGTGTCCCCCACCCCATGTCCTCTGGGGGTGTCCCCCATCCCATGTCCCGTGTCCCATAGGGGTGTCCCCATCCCCTGGGGGTCCCCCCCTGTCCCCCGGGGGTGCTCATGTCCCGTGTCCCATGTCCCCTGGGGCTGTCCCCCACCCCATGTCCCCTGGGTGTGTCCCCCATCCCATGTCCCGTGTCCCATGGGGGTGTCCCCATCCCCTGGGGGTCCCCCCCTGTCCCCTGGGGGTGCCCACGTCCCCTGTCCCCATGTCCCCACGTCCCCTGTCCCCTGAAGAGGGTCCCCCTCCGTCCCACGTCCCCTGTCCCATGGGGTGTCCCCATCCCTCGGCCCGTGTCCCCTGGGGGTCCCCCCATCCCCCGGGGGCCCCCCCCACCCCACGGGTGCCCCCACCCCACGGGTGCCCGCACCCCGCAGTGCTGTCGGGGGCCGGGGAGCCCCAGGAGGAGGAGTGGGAAACCATCGCCCGCCTGGCCACCGCCTGCAGCGGCATCCTGGAGGCGCTGGCACGGGGGGGTGAGCGGGGGGGCCGGGGGGGGGCTGGGGGGGGCTAGAATGTGGGGGGCTCGGGGGGGTGGGGGAGCTTGGGGGGCTGGGGGTGGCTAGGATGTGGGGGGCTCGCGGGGCTGGGGGGATCTGGAGGGGCTGGGGGGGGCTGGGGACGCTCGGGAAGCGGGGGGGGGGGGGGGGTCAGGGCCCCCCCATGGGGGGTCTCACCTTCCCCCCCCCCCCCCCCCCCCCCCAGGGCAGCAGCTCCCGGAGCCCCCCAGCGCTGGGGCCCAGCAGACCCTGAGCCAGGCGGCCCCAGAGGATGAGTAAGGGGGGGGAGACGGGGGCTGGGGGGGGCTGGGGGTGTCGGGGGAGGGGCTGGGCGGTGCAGGGGGGATGGGGGGGATGGGGGTGTCGGGGGAGGGGCTGGGGGGTGCAGGGGGGCTGGGGGGGGCTGGGGGTGTCGGGGGAGGGGCTGGGGGGTGCAGGGGGGCTGGGGGTGTCGGGGGAGGGGATGGGGGGTGCAGGGGGGCTGGGGGGGGCTGGGGGTGTCGGGGGAGGGGCTGGGCGGTGCAGGGGGGCTGGGGTGGCTCGGGGAAGGGCT
>NC_134394.1:175122-262048 GCF_035582795.1 Mycteria americana | reverse complement strand
GGCACCCTCGCACGTGGAGCAGAGGCACGTGGCACAGCCGGCCGCGCACGCGCCGCGCACCCCCCGTGCACGCTCGCCCCCCCCCGTGCACGCGCATCCTGCACGCCCCGTGCACACTCGCGCCCCGTGCACGCTCACGCCCCGTGCACAGCCCATGCACGCTCACGCCCCGTGCGCGCTGGCGAGGCCGGTGCCATGCCGACACCGTGCGCGCTCACGCCTCCTGCACGCGCGGGGCCTGTGCACGCTCGCCTGTGCACGCCGGTAGTGTATGCACTGTGCGTGCACCGTGCACGCTCGCACCTCAGCCGTGCCGGCCGTGCACCTCCCGGGCACACTCACTCACCCCGTGCACACTCACCCCGTGCACCCTCACTCAGCCCGTGCACCCTCACTCACCCTGTGCACACTCACCCCGTGCACACTCACTCAGCCCGTGCACACTCACCCCGTGCACCCTCACCCTGTGCACACTCACTCACCCCGTGCACCCTCACTCACCCTGTGCACACTCACCCCGTGCACACTCACTCAGCCCGTGCACACTCACCCCGTGCACCCTCACTCAGCCCGTGCACCCTCACTCACCCTGTGCACACTCACCCCGTGCACACTCACCCTGTGCACTCACCCCGTGCACACTCACTCAGCCCGTGCACACTCACCCTGTGCACGCTCACCCCGTGCACGCTCACTCACCCCGTGCACGCTCACCTTGTGCACACTCACTCACCTCGTGCACACTCACTCAGCCCGTGCACGCTCACCCCGTGCACGCTCACCCCGTGCACGCTCCGCCCCCGCCCCCCACTAACTGTGAAAGCGAAGCTGTGACGACCCCCGCCCCGCCCCCGCGTGACACTGGAGCCCCACCGGGGAGGGGACGCGCTGGGGGACCCCCCAGCCCCCCAATAAAGCCTCGGCCTTGGCAGCCCCAGCCTCAGCCTGCCATTGGGGGGACCCTATAGCCAGAGAGCCCCGCCCCCCTCCCTATCGCCCACCCCATCCCCTATAGCCCATTGCCGTGTCCCCTATAGCTCCTCCATTCCCTATAGCCCCCCATCCCCTATAGCCCACTGCCGTGTCCCCATAGCCCCCCATCCCTTATAGCACATTGCCATATCCCCTATAGCCTATCCCTATCCCCTATAGCCTATCCTCATCCCCTATAGCCTATTCCCTCATCCCCTATAGCTCCCTATCCCCTATAGGTCCCCTATCCCTTACAGCCCATCCCCTATAGCCCATCCCCTAGAGTTGCTCCCCATCCCCTATAGCCTATTCCCTCATCCCCTATAGCTCCCCATCCCCTATAGCTCCCCATCCCCTATAGTTCCCCATCCCCTATAGCTCCCCCATCCCCTATAGCTCCTCATCCCCTATAGTTCCCCATCCCCTATAGCTCCCCCATCCCCTATAGCCCATCCCCTAGAGTTGCTCCCCATCCCCTATAGCCTATTCCCTCATCCCCTATAGCTCCCCATCCCCTATAGTTCCCCATCCCCTATAGCTCCTCATCCCCTATAGTTCCCCATCCCCTATAGTTCTCCATCCCCTATAGTTCCCCATCCCCTATAGCTCCTCATCCCCTATAGTTCCCCATCCCCTATAGTTCTCCATCCCCTATAGCTCCCCCATCCCCTATAGCCCATCCCCTAGAGCTCCCTATCCCCTAGAGCTCCCTATCCCCTAGAGCTGCTCCCCCATCCCCTATAGCCTATTCCCTCATCCCCTATAGCTCCCTGTCCGCTATAGTTCCCCATCCCCTAGAGCTCTCCATCCCCTAGAGCTCCCCGTCCCCTATAGTTCCCCATCCCCTATAGCTCCCCATCCCCTAGAGCTCCCCTATCCCCTATAGCCCATCCCCTAGAGCTCCAGCACCCATCCACGTCCACACATAAAATCTCCTTTATTGCTGCCGGGTGCCAGCGGCCGCCGGGGGGGCGGGGGGGTCCCGGGGGTCCCGGCGGGGTCCGGGGTGGGTCCGGGGTGGGTCGGGGGGTCCCGGGGGGGTCCCGGGGGGTCCGGGGGTCCCGGGGCCCCTCAGGCGATGCGACAGGTCTCCCTGCGGGCGAACCTGCGGCGCCGCTGGTCGAGGCCGCGCTCCAGGCGGGCGTCCTCCTCCTGCGCCCTGCGGGGAGGGGGTGAGGGGGGGGCCGCACCCCCGGGACCCCCCAAACCTTCCCCTCCCCACCGGGCCCCCCCCCAGACCCCGCTCACGTCCGCTCGCGCCAGTCCAGGTCCCGCACCAGCTGGTCCCGCTGGTTCACCAGTGACACCAGTTCCTCCAGTAGCAGCTGCTCCCGCTGGCGCTGGGCTGAGGACTTCAGCCAGTCTGGGGGGGGGGGGGGGCACAAGGGGGGCGGGGGGTGAGGGGGGGGCCCAAAGCCCGGGGGGGTCCCCAAAGCCCGGGGGGTCCCCAAAGCCAGGCTGCCCCCAACCTGGGGGCCCCCAAAGCTCAGCTGTCCCCAAAGCAGGGGGTCCCCCCACCCAGGGGGTCCCTAAACCAAGGGGTCCCCAAAGCTGGGCGTCCCCACACCCAGGGGGTCCCCAAAGCCCGGAGGGGTCCCCACACCCTTGGGGTCCCCAAAGCCAAGTGTCCCCACATCCAGGGGGTCGCCACACCCAGGGGGTCTCCAAACCAGGCCGTCCCTAAATCAGGGGGTCCCCAAACCAAGGGGTCCCCAAAGCTGGGGGTCCCCAAATGCCAGGAGGGTCCCCCACACCCAGGGGGTCCCCAAAACCAGGCCATCCCCAAGCCAGGGGGTCCCCAAAGCCCAGTTGTCCCCAAGCCAAGGGGTCCCCAAAGCTCAGTTGTCCCCACGCCAAGGGGTCCCCAAGACCAGGGGGTCCCCAAACCAGGCTGCCCCACACCCAGGGGGTCCCCAAAGCCCCATTGTCCCCAGCCCAGGGGGTCCCCAAGCCCGGTGAGGTTCCCCAAAGCCAGCCTGTCCCCAAAGCAGCGGGTCCCCAAAGCCAGGCTGCCCCAAACCCAGGGGTCCCTGAGCCCAGAAGGGTCCCCAAGGCCCAGTTGTCCCCAGCCCCGGGGGTCCCCCACCACGGTGTGTCCCCAGCCCAGGGGTCCCGTCCCCCGTGTCCCCCCCCGTGTCCCCCACCCACCCTCTATGGCCAGCATCGCCCGCAGCTCCCGGCTCAGCAGCTCGAACCGACGCTCCAGGTCCTGCTCCTCTGCCCTGCGGGGGGGGGGACACACACGGGGACGTCACCAGGGCTGTGCCCCCCCCCGGGACAGGGCCATGGGACCCCCCGGGACCCCCCCGTGTCCCCTCACAGCAGCTGGAGCTGGTCCTGCCGCCGCAGCAGCGCGTTCTTCTGGTTGACCAGCGAGAACCATTCCTGGATCAGCTGCTCCTCCCGGGGGGGGTCAGCGCCTGGGGACACGGGGACATGGGGACACGGGGGGGACACAGGGGGGCACGGGGGGCAGGGGGACACGGGGACATGGGAGACACACAGAGGGAGATGAGGGGCATGGGGATGTGGGGACATGGGAGACACACAGGGGGACATGGGGACACGGGGATATGGGGGGGACACAGGGGGACATGGGGACACGGGGACATGGGAGACACACAGGGGGACATGGGGACATGGGGACATGGGGGGGACACAGGGGGACATGGGGACACGGGGACATGGGGGACACACAGGGGGACATGGGGGGCATGGGGACACGGGGACACAGGGGAACATGGGGGCATGGGGACACGGGGACATGGGAGACACAGGGGGACATGGGGACATGGGGATGTGGGGACATGGGGGGCATGGGGACACGGGGAGCATGGGGATGCAAGGACATGGAGGACACGGGGACACAGGGGGGCATGGGGACACGGGGACATGGGGGACATGGGGGAGACACGTGGGGACATGGGGATACAGGGGGGGACACGCGGTGCCCCCCTCACCCCACCAGTGCCGTGTCCCCGAGGCCCCTCCCCATGTCCCCTGCCAGGTGCCAGCTCTGTGTCCCCCCACCCAAAGTCCCTTTGCCGTGTCCCCACACCACGTCCCCATCCCTGTGTCCCCTGTTGGGTGCCATCCCCTTGTCCCCATGTCCCCATGTTCCCATGTCCCCACATCCCCACACCACGTCCCCAGTGAGGTCCCCGTGTCCCCTCGTCCCCAGGGGGGTCCATGTGTCCCCATGTCCCCGGTGGGGTCTGCATGTCCCCATGTCCCCACACCATGTCCCCAGTGAGATCCCTGTGCTCCCAGTGAGGTCCCCGTGTCCCCTTGTCCCTGCTGAGGTCCCCATGTCCCCAGTGGGTCCCCGTGTCCCCTTGTCCCTGCTGAGGTCCCCATGTCCCCAGTGAGGTCCCCATGTCCCCAGTGGGGTCCCCGTGTCCCCTTGTCCCTGCTGAGGTACCCATGTCCCCAGTGGGGTCCCCATGTCCCTGGTGAGGTCCCCATGTCCCCAGTGAGGTCCCTGTGTCCCCTTGTCCCTGCTGAGGTCCCCATGTCCCCAGTGGGGTCCCCTTGTCCCTGCTGAGGTCCCCATGTCCCCAGTGAGGTCCCCGTGTCCCCTTGTCCCTGCTGAGGTCCCCATGTCCCCAGTGGGTCCCCGTGTCCCCTTGTCCCTGCTGAGGTCCCCATGTCCCCAGTGAGGTCCCCATGTCCCCAGTGGGGTCCCCCGTGTCCCCATGTCCCTGCTGAGGTCCCCATGTCCCCAGTGGGGTTCCCATGTCCCTGGTGAGGTCCCCATGTCCCCAGTGAGGTCCCCGTGTCCCCTTGTCCCTGCTGAGGTCCCCATGTCCCCAGTGGGGTCCCCATGTCCCTGGTGAGGTCCCCATGTCCCCAGTGAGGTCCCCGTGTCCCCTTGTCCCTGCTGAGGTCCCCATGTCCCCAGTGGGTCCCCGTGTCCCCTTGTCCCTGCTGAGGTCCCCATGTCCCCAGTGAGGTCCCCATGTCCCCAGTGGGGTCCCCGTGTCCCCATGTCCCTGCTGAGGTCCCCATGTCCCCAGTGGGGTTCCCATGTCCCTGGTGAGGTCCCCATGTCCCCAGTGAGGTCCCCGTGTCCCCTTGTCCCTGCTGAGGTCCCCATGTCCCCAGTGGGGTCCCCATGTCCCTGGTGAGGTCCCCATGTCCCCAGTGAGGTCCCCGTGTCCCCTTGTCCCTGCTGAGGTCCCCATGTCCCCAGTGGGTCCCCGTGTCCCCGTACCCGACTGCATGAGGCCGCGCAGCTCCCGCTCCAGGGTGACAGCCCGGGCGTCCACCCGCGCCTGCTCCCGCTCCAGCGCCTCCAGCTCCGCCACCACGAACTGGCCGGTGTCACGCAGCCGCTGCCACCGGCGGGACACGACACGTCCCCAGTGTCCCCCGCTACCCCCCCACAGCCCCGCAGCCACCGCCACCAGCGGGAAATGACACGTCCCCGGTGTCCCCGCTGTCCCCAGGGTCCCCGCTGTCCCCAGGGTCCCCACGGCCCCAGCGTCCCCGCCGACGGCCCCGCAGCCGCTGCCACCAACCCGCCACGGACACGTCCCTGATGTCCCCAATGTCCCCCCCGGCCCTTTGAGCCCCCACCCCACGGCTGCTGCCACCAGCAGGGCACAGACACGTCCCCGCTGTCCCCTCATCCTGCTCTGTGTCCCCCCATCCCACCCCTGTCCCCGTCCCACCCTGCGTGTCCCCATCCCTCCTGTGTCCCCATCCCGCCTTGTCCCATGTCCCCATCCCCGTGTCCCTGTCCCACCCCATCCCACCCAAGTCCCCACCTTGTCCCGTGTCCCCCCGTCCCACCCATGTCCCCACCCCGTGTCCCCACCTCATCCCGTGTCCCCAACTTGTCCCGTGTGTCCCCCCCCCATCCCTCCCGTGTCCCCCCGTGTCCCCCCCGTGTCCCCTTACCGGTGTCTCCTCCTCTGGGGAGCTGGGCTCTGCTGGGGCGTCTGCACGGGGGGGGTGGGGACAAGGGTGGGGACAAGGGGGGGGACAAGGGGGTGACCCCGCGTTCAGCCCCGGGAGGGACCGGAGCTGCCCCAGCCCAGGGCGGGGGCACATGGCCGTGACCCCCCCCTGTCCCCCCCTTGTCCCCACACTCACCGGAGGGGGGCTGGGCTGGGGGGGCCGCGGGGGGGCTCCCGATGTCCCCGTCACCCTGGGGAGAGAGCGGGGGGGAGGGGGTTAGGGACCCCTACACTACGGGGGGGGGGGCAGCAATAACGGAGGGGGGGGGCAACATTAGGGCAGACCCTACAATAACAAGGTGCCCTGGGGTCTCCCGGGGGGATCCCCCCGGGGGGGGTCTCGGGGGGGGTCTCACCGTGGGGGGGTCCCCGCGCCGCCCCAAGCGCCGTCTCCGCAGCAGGTCGGCGTCGCGCAGGTGGGCGAGGGTCTTGGTGCGGGGGGGGGGCACGGGGCGGGGGGCGACCCCCGGGGGGGGGGCGGCCCCCTCCCCCCCCGGGCTGGCACGGACGGGGGGGGGCCACCAGCGTCCCCGGGGGGGGGCCGGGCCCCGCGTCCTCGGCTGCTGCCCCTGCAGCCCCCCCAGCCGCAGCCCCGCTGCCCCCCCCCGGCAGCTGGGGGGGGCTGGGGGGGCCCCTCCGGGATGCTGCCAAGCTGGGGCTCCGGGGGGGTCCGAGGGGGGCCCCCCTTGCCAGCGCCAAGCTGGGGCTCCGGGGGGGTCCGGGGGGGACCCACATTGACAGCGCCAAGCTGGGGCTCCGGGGGGGGGCCCTCATCGATGGTGCCGAGCTGGGGGTCCGAGGGGGGCCCCCCCTCAGTGATGCTGAGCTGTGGGTCCGGGGGTGTCCGTGGGGGCCCCCCCTCGATGGAGCCAAGCTCTGGGTCTGGGGGTGTCCGTGGGGGCCCCCCGTCAGTGGTGCTGAGCTGGGGATCCAAGGGGGACCCCCCCTCGACAGCGCCCAGCTGGGGGTCCGTGGGGGTCCGTGGGGGCCCCCCCTCAGTGGAGCCAAGCTGGGGGGCTGAGGGGGGCCCCCCCTCGATGGTGCTGCACCGGGGGTCCGGGGGGGTCTGGGGGGTCCCTCCCTGGCCAGTGCCAAGCTGGGGGTCTGGGGGCATCCGTGGGGGCCCCCCCTCAGTGGGGCCAAGCTGGGGGTCTGAGGGGGACCCCACCTCAACGGGGCCAAGCTGTGGGTCCGGGGGTGTCCATGGGGCCCCCCCATTAGCGGTGCCGAGCTGGGGGGCTGAGGGGTTCTCCCCCTCGATGGTGCCGAGCTGGGGGTCGAGGGGGGGCCGGGGGGGCCCCCCATTAGCGGTGCTGAGCGGGAGGTCCGGAGAGGACCCCCCCTGGCCAGTGCCAGGCTGGGGGTCTGGGGGTGTCCGTCGGGGTCCCCCATTAGCGGTGCCGAGCTGGGGGGGCTGAGGGGGCCTCCCCCTCAACAGTGCCGAGCTGGGGGTCCAGGGGGGGCCGGGGGGGGGCCCCATTAACGGTGCTGAGCGGGAGGTCCGGAGAGGGCCCCCCCTGGTCGGTGCCAGGCTGGGGGTCTGGGGGTGTCCATTGGGGTCCCTCGTCAGCGGGGCCGAGCTGGGGGTCTGGGGGTGTCCCCCCCTGGCCGGGGCCGGGGGGGGGCCCCGGGGGGGGCTGCAGGCAGGCCCGCACCTGGCTGAGGTAGGTCATCACCCCCAGCCTGTCCGGTGCCGGCGGCAGCACCAGGTCGGCCGGGTCCAGCAGCCGCGGGACGCCCAGCGCCGAGAAGGCGTCGAAAGCCTGGGGGGGGGAAGGGGGGGCTGGGTGGGGGACCCCGGCAGCCGGGCACCCCCCCCCCCCCATCCCACGGGGGACCCCACCCTGCCCCCACTCACCAGCTTGTTGTTGCCCCTGATGTCGAGGGGGTCCAGAGCCTCGTAGTCGCTGGAGGGGGGAGGATGGGGGGGACCCTGGTCCCTTCAGGTGTCCCTCGGGGGGTCCCCAGGGTGACCCCCACCCCCCCCCATGTCCCCAGGGTGACCCCGCTGCCCCCAGGTGTCCCCCCATGACCCCAAGGTCTCCATGCCATGTGCCCAGGGTGTCCCAGCCCACATCCCCATGTGTCATCATGTCCCCCCCCAGGTGTCCCCAGGATGCCCTCATGTCCCCAGGGTCCCCATCCCATGTCCCCAGGGTGTCCCCATGTCCCCCCCCGGCATGGCCCCACATCCCCAGGGTGTCCCCAGCGTCCCCCTCCCTGTCTCCATGTCCCATCCCCGGGGTGCCCCCACGTCCCTGGGGTGTCCCCAGCGTCCCCCTCCCTGTCCCCCTGCCCCCCCCCAAGGTGCTCCCAGGATGCCCCTATGTCCCCAGGGTGTCCCCTGTACCCCCACGGTCCCCACCCCGTGTCCCCCAGGTCCCCACCCTGTGTCCCCAGGGTGCCTCCACGTCCCCGGGGTGCCCCCAGCATCCCCCTCCCTGTCCCCATGTCCCCTCCCCAGGGTGCCCCCACGTCCCCAGGGTGTCCCCAGCGTCACCCTCCCTGTCCCCATGTCCCCTCCCCAGGGTGCCCCCACGTCCCCAGGGTGTCCCCAGTGTCACCCTCCCTGTCCCCATGTCCCCTCCCCAGGGTGCCCCCACGTCCCCGGGGTGTCCCCAGTGTCCCCCTCCCTGTCCCCATGTGCCCCCCCCGGGGTGCTCCCACGTCCCCAGGGTGTCCCCAGCATCCCCCTCCCTGTCCCCATGTGCCCCCCCCGGGGTGCCCCCATGTCCCTGGCGTGTCCCCAGTGTCCCCCTCCCTGTCCCCATGTCCCCCCCCCAGGGTGCCCCCAGGTCCCCAGGGTGTCCCCAGCATCCCCCTCCCTGTCCCCATGTCCCCTCCCCAGGGTGCCCCCATGTCCCCGGGGTGTCCCCAGCGTCACCCTCCCTGTCCCCATGTGCCCCCCCGGGGTGCCCCCACATCCCCAGGGTGTCCCCATGTCCCCTCCCCAGGATGCCCCCCACATCCCCAAGATGCCCCCCGGGTCCCCAAGGTGTCCCCAGGATGCCACGTCCCACATCCCCAGGGCGTCTCCCACGTCCCCAGCCCCCGTCCCCAGGGTGCCCCGTCCCCGCGTCCCCCCCCCCGCTCACAGGAGGTGGGGGCAGTGGCGGTGCAGGAGGGCGCAGAAGGCCAGGCCGCTGCGCCAGGACGTGCTGAAGTTGGTGACGCGGACGCCCCGATACCCGGCCGTGGCCGCCTGGCACCAGGCCAGCAGCTCCCCGCTGCTCCCGGGGGGGGGCTGGCGGCTGGCGTCAGCACCCCCGCCCCGAGAGACCCCCAGAAACGGGGGGGATCCCTAGATCAAGCACGGGGTCCTCAATTTCCCCCCCCCCCTCTTCCAACACCCTGGGGGACCCCTCACCCATGCACAGGGTCCCCAAAGTCCCCCCAGCCACGCATGGGGTTCCTGCACCCCCCCAGCACCTGGGGGACCCCCCACCCATGCACAGGGTCCCTGAGACACCCCCCACCCCCCCCAGCCCATATGGGACCCCCCAGCTCACACACGGGGTCCCTGAGCCCCCCCCCCCAGGCACGCATGAGGTCCCCAGAACACCCCCCCAGCACCATGGGGGACCCCCCAGCCCATGCACAGGGCCCCCAGACCCCCCCCAGCACCATGGGGGACCCCCCAGCCCATGCATGGGGTCCCTGAACGCCCCCAGCACGCAGGGGGGGACCCATACAGGACCCCCCCCCATGCACAGGGTGCCTGAGACCCCCCCCTTCCCATGCAGGGGGTCCCCAAGCCCCCCAGAGTGACCCCAGACCCCCCCTGCCCCCCAGCCCCACTCACCGTGGTTATTTCCCGGGGGGGGCCCGGGTGCCCCCCAGGGCTGGGGGGGGTCCCCCTGTGCTCCCAGTGTCGGGGGGGGCCCGTGGTCACTCTCCTCCGTGGGGGGGCCTGGGGAAGAGGAAGGTCAGGGGGCCAGGGGAGGGGCCGGGGGGTCCCGCTCCCCCCCCCCCCGCCCCCCCAGAGACCCACCTCTGCCCGGGGGGGCCCCCCCCGGCTCTTCCTCCTCCTCCTCCTCCTCCTCCTCTGCCAGCGCCTGCAGCTCGCGGGGGGACTCTGGGACACCGGGGTGGGGGGGGGGGGAGTCAGGGCTGGACCCCCCCGGCACCCCCCCGGCATTGGGGGGGCCACGGGGACCAGGGTGCTTTGGGGACAAAGCAGGGACCCACCTTGGGGGGCAGGGGGGGTGCCCCCCCGGCGCGGGCCCCCTCCCCGCTCCTCCTCCTCCTCGGGGTCGCTCTCGAAGTCCCCCAGGTCGGCCACCTCCCCCGGGCGGCTCAGCAGGCTGGCCACGCTCTGCATGTCCTCCTCCCTGGGGACACACGTGTCCCCAGGCGTCCCCAAGGGGTCCCCAACACCCTTCCCAATGTCCCTTCCAATGTCCCCAACGAGTCCCCCATGTCTCTGCTCCCCAACAACCCCCCCTTGTCCCCAAGAGGTTCCCAGCGTCCCCTCCAACATCCCAAACAGGTCCCCAACATCCTCCCCAGTGTCCCCTCCAATGTCCCCAACATCCCACCCTTGTCCCCAACATCCTCCCCAATGTCCCCTGCAACGTCCCCAGTGGGTCCCCCGTGTCCCCACATCGCCAATGTCCCCAGCACCCCCCCGACATCACCTATCCCCGTGTCCCCCTGCCAGCGTCCCCAATACCCCCCTCACTGTCCCCAACACCCCCAGTGTCCCCAAGACCCCCAACAACCCCAACCCCTCCACGCCCCCAAGATCCTCCTGTCCCCCCAATGTCCCCAAGGTGCCCATCACCCCTTTAATGTCCCCAAGCCCCCAATGTCCTCCCAACCCTCAATGTCCCCAAGCCCCCCATAATGCCCCCATAATGTCCCCAGCACCCCCAGCCCCTCCATGTCCCCAAGCCCCCCCGTGTCCCCAAGCCCCCCCACGTCCCCCCGCTCACGTGGGGTGCCCCTCGTGCAGGACGCTGGCGCTGAGGCGCAGGCGGAGGCTGGCGGCCGCCACCTTGCGCGAGCGGGGGCGCAGGGACAGGGACAGGGGGGTCCCCCCCCCCCAGCGTGGGGCCCACCAAGCGCCCCAGGTCCAGCGGTGCCCCTGCCACCACCGAGCGCCGGCCCCGCGACTCCTGGGGGGACAGGGGGGGGTCAGCCACCGCAGACCCCGGGGACCCCCATCCCCCAGGGGACCCCCTTCACCCTGGGGGACCCCCAGCAGGACCCCCATAGGGACCCAAGCAGGGGACCCTGGCACCCAGGGCCACCCCCCCCAGGGGACCCAGGCGCCCGACGCCCCCCACTCACGTTCTCAATGAGGAAGGTCCACTCCTTGTCATCGTAGGCGGTGGCGTGGGGGTCCTGGGGGGGGGGACAGGGGGGTCCCCGTGAGCACACGGGGGGGGGGGGACACGAGTCTGGGGCACGTGGGGGTCACTGGGGTGCAGGAGGGGACACCGCACGTGCGAAGGGACGTGAGCGGGGACCCCCGTCCAAGGGGACGCGTGCGAGGGGGGGACATGAGTGGGGAGCCTGTGGGAGGGGACATGTGTGGGGACCCCCGTGCGGGGGGGACACGTGTGAGGAGATGCTTATGGGGGAACACGAGTGGGGGGCCCCCGTGCGAGGGGATGCGAGTGGGGACCCTGGGAGGGGACACGAGTGGGGACCCCACAGGAGGGGACATGAGTGGGGACCCCCATGTGGGAGGGACACGAGTGGGGACCCCGCAGGAGGGGACACGAGTGGGGACCCCCATGCGGGAGGGGACACGAGTGGGGACCCCCACGTGGGAGGGGACACGAGTGGGGACCCCCATGCGGGAGGGGACGCACCCGGTAGAGGGTGACGACGACCTCGATGTTCTCGGGGACCACCCAGACGACCATCCCCCGGTACGGGTTCTCGATGCCGGGCTGCCAGCTGTGGGGCTGCACCCTCCGTCAGCCCCCGCCCCACGGTCCCCCGTGGACCCCCCCCAGACACCCCCCTGGCCCCACGGTCCCCCGTGGGCCCCCACAGACACCCCCTCGCCCCACGGTCCCCCCTGGATCCTCCCAGCTCCCCCCCCTCCCCCCCAATCCCCCAGCCCCATGGATCCCCATGGAAGCCCCGACCCCCATGGACCCCACAGGGACCCCCCCAGCCCCACGGGAGCCCCCAGCCCCACGGCACCCCCGGACCTCCCCAGCCCACCTTGGAGCAGACGCGCCGGTTGCGCCTGGTCCAGACGACGGTGAGTTTGTCGGGCTGCCTGGGGGGGCCGGGGGGGGGTCAGGCACGGGGGGGGACCGGCCCCACGGCGGCCCCCAGCCCCACGGCGGCCCCCGCCCCAGCCCCACGGCAGGGCGTGGGGCAGCTCCTCTCGCCCCGTGGGCGCAAGGTGGGGCCGTGGGGCCGCCCCACAGATAACGGCGGTGGCACCCGCCCACGGCCCCGTAACGGCCCCGGGCAGCCCCTATAGGAGCTCTATAGGAGCCCTATGGCAGCCCCTACAGGAGCTCTATAGGAGCCCTCTAGGACTCCTATGGCAGCCCCCATACTGACTCTCTCGCACTCCCTATAGCAGCCCCTATACACACCCCACCGCAGCCGCTATAGCTGCCCCATTGCACCCCTATACTGACCCCGTTGCACCCCTATAGCTGCCCCATTACAGTCCCCATAGCAGCCCCTATAGCAGCCCCCAGCCCCACTGCAGCCCCCACGCCCCACGGCCCTGCCCCCCCCCCCCCCCCGTGAGTCACCCCACGTTGCTCAAGCGCCTGCGGGCCGCGCCCCACGGCACCCACGGGGGGGGGGGATGGGGGGCGCCCCGTGGGGCAGGAGACCCCTCCCCCCGGCCAGGGGGTGTCCCCCTCCCCACCCCCCCCGCGCAGCTGTGGGCGCCCCGGGGGGGGCAGGGCTAAGTTTAGTCCCCCTGGGGGGGTGGGGAGGGGGAAACCGGACACCCCCGGCCGGAGGGGGAGGGGGGGGGGGGGTTCGTCCTCCCTCCCCGCCCCCCCCCGGGGTTTATTTTTAGCGCCGGAGTCGCCGTTTCCCCGCCCCGGCCCCATTTATGGGCATTTTGACTCAAAACGAAACCGGTGGCAAGGCCGGGGGGGGGGCGGAGCTCGGGGGTGGGGGGGGGGGAGAGGGGGCGGCGAGGACACCCCCAACCCCCCCCAACCCCACCCCCCCCCCCGGGGTCTGGCCGACCCCCCCGCGGGGAGGGGCCGGGGGTCCCGCGGGGACCGGCTGCTCCCAGCGATCCCAGAGGGACACCCCCCCCCCCCGTAGGGATCCCCCCAGGGACCCCGTGTCACCCCCAGAGGGACCCCGACCCCCCCCCAGGGCCCCCACGGGACGCGGGGGGTCGCGGGGGCCACTCACCAGCTCCTGCCGCCCTCCACCAGCAGCTCCTCCAAAGACGCCACGAACCGCACCTTGGCCGCCCGCTTCCCCGCCCGCTGCAGCCGCTTCCACACCGACCCCATGGCCCCCCCCGGGACGCCCCCACGGGGGACACCTCACCCACGGGACACCCCGTGTGTCGTCCCCCCCGTCCCCCCCCGTCCCCACGGGGGACACCTCACCCACGGGACCCTCCCGTGCCCCGCAGCGCTGCCGGGACGGGATCGGGTCCCGCTGCCGAGAGCGCCGGGGCCGCCCCCCCCCACCCCCCGCCCGGCCCGGCCCGGCCCGGCCCCCCCCAGGTCCCGGGGCCGCCCCCCCCCCCGCTGCCCCCCCCCCCGCGCTGGGCGCGGCCCGGCCCCGCCCGGGCAGGAAGCCGGAGCCGGGCGGGAGGAACTTCCCTCCCCCTCCCCGGGCCATACAGCCCCGCCCCGGGCCATACAACCCCCCCCTTGGGCCATACAACCCCCCCTTGGGCCGTAGAGACCCCCCCCGGCCATATATCCTCCCCCCTTGGGCCACATAACTCCTCCTTGGGCCATATATCTGTGTCGTGTCCCCCCCAGGCCATATACACCCCCCCCCTTGGGCCATATATCTGTCCTCCCCCCAGGCCATACCACCCCACCTTGGGCCATATAGACTCCCCCAGGCCATATATGCCCCCCCTTGGGCCATATATCTGTGTTGCCCCCCCCCCCCGAGGCCATATACACACACCCCCTTGGGCCATATATCTGTCCTCCCCCCAGGCCATACAATCCCACCTTGGGCCATACAACCCCCCCCCTTGGGCCATATACCTGTCCCCCCCCCAGGCCATATATCCCCCCCCTTAGGCCATATATTCCCCCCCCTTGGGCCATATATCTTCCCAGGCCATATACCCCCCCTTGGGACATATATCTGTCCCCCCCCAGGCCATATATTCCCCTCGAGGCCATATAATCCCCTC
Organism: Mycteria americana; assembly: GCF_035582795.1. Lineage (NCBI taxonomy): Eukaryota > Metazoa > Chordata > Aves > Ciconiiformes > Ciconiidae > Mycteria > Mycteria americana. The sequence goes on along the minus strand of NC_134394.1, from coordinate 247,783 downwards.
TTGAGCTATATACCCCCCCCGGGACATATAACCCCCCCCTTGGGCCATATATCCCCCCCCAGGCCATATATCGCAGTCCTTGCAGCCCCCTCCCGCTCCTGCAGCCCATACGTGCCTCCCCCCAGCGCATACACCCCCCCCCAGCCCTATATCTGCCCCCCCTCCCCATCTGCACAGCCTGTCCCAGGCAGCCCTGCCCCACAGCCCCCCCAACCTGCCCCATAGCCCCCCCCCAACGTGCCCCCCAGCCCCCAACCCCACCCCACAGCCACCCTATAGCGCCCCCAAACCCGTCCCATAGCCCTCACAACCCCCCCCCCCTCACCCCACAGCCCCCAATCCGCCCCATGGGGGCCCACAACCGCCCCATAGCCCCCCGAAACCCCACCCCACAGCCCCCCAAACCCGCTCCATGGGCACCAACCTCACCCCCCAGCCCCCCCAAACCCGCCCCACAGCCCTCAACCTCACCCCACAGCCACCCTAGAGCCCCCCCCAACCCCACCCCATAGCCCCACAGCCCCCCCCAAGCCCAGGGGACGGCGGAAGGGGCCCCCCAATGAGGAGCGGGAGGCGGTGGGGGGGTCCATTGACAGAGCGTTTATGGGGGGGTGCCGGGGGGGGCGAGGGCCTGCAGCCCCCCCAGGGCCTCGGCGCAGGCCCGCACCAGGGTGCAGAGCTGGGTGCTGCCCTCGGCCGAGGCCGTGCGGGGCAGCTCCCGCGCCGCCCACCCCAGCTTCTCCAGCACCGCCGCCCGCGCCGCCCCCACCGCCGCCTCCTCGGGGGGCCCGGGGGGCCGGGGGGAGCCCCCCGTAACCCTGTCGCTGCTCCCTCGCAGTGCTCGGGCCGGGGGGCGGCCGGCCTGACGGGGGGGAGGCGTGGGGGCGGCCGGGGGCTCCGGTGCTGCAGGACGGACGGAGGGACGGGGTCAGGTGGGGACAGAGCCCGGGCACAGCCCCGGTCCCCTGTCCCCATCCCGGAGCCCCAGCCCTGTCCCCAGCCCAGCCCCCCCCGTCCCCAGCCCGCACCCCCAGCCCTCAGCCCCACCGCCAGCCCCCCAACCCGTCCCCAGCCTCATAACCAGCCCCCCATCCCATCCCCAGCCCCACACCCCAGCCCCCCATCCCATCCCCAGCCCCCCCCCCCCCCCCCCCCGTCGTACCAGGGCCGTCCCCCCCCCCGTTGCAGTCCAGCTCCTGGCAGGCCACGCAGTAGAGCTGCTGCTGTTTGTCCTGCAGCAGGATGGTCTGGGGGGGGACGGGGGGGGGTCAGTGCGGCCCTGGTGGCCCCATTCCCAGCCCACATCCTAGACCCCAGCCCCACACTCCTTCCCCGCCCCCTTCCCAGCCCCCCCCCCCCCCAAGCCCCCACATCCCAGGACCCAGCCTCACATCCCTGCCCCATTCCCCAGCCCCGTGCCCCCCAACTTCCCAAACCCCCATCCCCACTGTCCCCCATTCCCAGTCCCCTCCGCCATTCCCACCCCCCCATTCCCACCCCACCCAATCCCACTCACCCCCCATTCCCAGCCCCCCCATTCCCAGTCCCCCCCGCCATTCCCGCCCCCCATTCCCATTCTCCCCCATTCCCACCCCACCCAATCCCACTCACCCCCCATTCCCACCCCCCCCGCTCCCAGCCCCCCCATTCCCACTTTCCCCCCATTCCCCCCCCCGTTCCCGCTCCCCCCCCATTCCCACTTTCCCCCATTCCCCCCCCCGTTCCCGCTCCCCCCCCCATTCCCACCCCCCCCGCTCCCAGCCCCCCCATTCCCAACACCCCCGCCATTCCCACCCCCCTATTCCCGCTCTCCCCCCATTCCCAGCCCCCCCATTCCCACTCTCCCCCCGTTCCCGCTCCCCCCCCCCGTTCCCGCCCCCCCCGCTCCCCCCCTTGCGCACCCCGCAGTGGGGGCAGCACCGCCCCAGCATGCGGTACCCCCGCAGCAGCAGCTGCCCCATGGCCCGGCTGACCCGCTCCTGCCGCCCCCGCCGCGCCTCCAGCTCCGCCCGCGCCCGGGGCCGGCTCCGCGCCTGCGGGACACGGGGGGGGGCGGTCACCGGGGAGGGGGGGGGGAACGGGACACGGCGGGGCCGGGGCCGGTCACGGGGCGGGGGGGGGGGGGGGTGGTGTCCCGGGGCGGGGGGGGGGACAGGGCCCGGGTGGGGGGGGACGGGGACGGGACCCGGAACGCGCTGGGGAACCCGGGAAGAGCTGGGGGGGCCCGGAGCGGCGGGAGGGGGGGGACCCGGGGTGCTGGGGGGGCCCCGCCGCCGCCCGCACCCGCGTTCAGCGCCATGGTCGCTGCGGAGACGGCGCCGCGCCGGAACTGACGTAAGGGGACGGACCCGGATGGAAACAAGCGGCCGGCGGCGGTAAAAAACAGTCCGGGCGCCAAAAAGGGGCCGGTGGTCCGTCCCCGAAATGGGGCCGTGTGTCCCCCGGGGCCCCGGCCCCACGGTCCGCCTGCAGTGTGTGGAGGGGCGGGGGTCCCGGTGTCCCCCCGCCGCCCCGGGGCGACCCGCCCTCAGCCTTGTCCCAGATGGAGGGGGGGACCCCCGGGGCTGAGGAGGGGGGGCTGACACCACCATACCACACCCCCCCCAAAAAAAGGACGAGCAGACACAGACTCGGTGAAAACCTTTATTTTGCTGGAAAATCGGGAGGGGGGTGAGGAAGGGGGGGCACCCCAGGGGGGGAGGGGGGGCTGGGGGGGGGGAGGGTCCCATCCTCAGGGGAGGGGGGCAGCAAGGGCCCAGGGGGGGTGCGGGGGGCAAGGCTGGGGAAGCTCCGTACAAAAAGGGGGGGGCGCAGGCGGCGGGGGGGGGGGGGCGTGGGCTCCGTCCGAGGCCGCCGGACCTGGAAGAGAGCAGAGAGGTGAGAGGGGGGCGGGCGCCGCCCCGGGGACGCCGCCGGCGGGGAAGGACGGACGGACGGAGGGACAGATGGGGACGCGGCGGTGACGGTGGCGACAGCGCCCCGCTCCGGCGAAGGGGAGGAGTCCGCGGCCCCGGTGACGAGGGAGGGAGCGCGGCGTGACGGGCGGCGGCGGCCCGGGGCACGTCTGACCTGACGCGGTGGCGTCCGGGGGGGGAGCTCCGGGGTGGCGGCGAGTCCCCGGTGGTCCGCGGTGCTCCGCCGCGGCATCGCCTCCTGCCAGGGGAAGCCCTGTTACCCACCGGCACCGGCGCCACCGGACGGGACCGATGGCCGCCGCGGTGCCCGGTGTCCCCGGCGCCGGGGCTCTGGCGAACGCTGCTCACCCCACGGCACCGGGCGGGAGCCGAGCTCCCCCGTCGGCAGCGCCGGGGCCGGCCCACCCGGCGTCGGCGCTCACCTCCGGCTCAAAAGGCAGAGTACCGCGCCCGCTCCCCGTAGGGGTCCCGCTCGAACCGCTGCATGTCGTAGAGGGAGGCCCGGGCCACCGAGGAGACCGGCGACAGCTGCCCACGCTCGTACGTGTACGCCTCTCCGACGGTGGTGGCCGTGTAATAGGTGGAGGAGGCGGCCGCCGCGGCGGCGGTGGCGGCGGCAGCGACGGCGGCCGCCGCGCCCGGGGTCGGCAGCAGAGCTCTATCGTACGCGTCTAGGGTGGTGGGGATGCGACTGGCCATGGCTGTGGTGGCGGCCATGGCCGAGGACTGGACTTGGGAGTACTGGGCGTACTGGGAGTACTGGGCCATGGTCTGCTCCGCGTAGGCGTCGTACGCAGAGGCCGTGGCGTAGGAGCGGACGCGGTAGCGCTTGTAGTAGTCGGCCATCCCGCCGTACGCCTCATCGTAATACACGGTCTCCCCATAGCCCGCGGTGTAGGGAGTGCGCACGGCTCCGTACTGCTCGTTATAGGCCTCGGCAAAGTCCGCCACTTGCCCCGGGCGATCTACCGGGCACTCTTTAGACCAGTGCCCTTCCTTCCCGCAGCGGTAGCAGCCGCTCTTGTCTCCCATCCCGGGCGCCGTCCGGAGCCGGCTGGTGGACAACTGCACGCGCATCCGCTTGCCTTGAGGAGAGAGACGCGAGAGGGGAGAGGCTGTGGTTAACCGCGGCGGCGGGGAGGGCGGCCGGCACCGGCCGGCACCTCTCCCCGGGCTCCCCAACGAGCCACCGGTCGGCACCTCTGCGGGCGGGGGGGGGGGGGGGGGGACCGAACTGCCTCTGCCTGCGCCAGCAACCTCGCGCCCCACAGCAGCGGGGTGTTCGCCACCGTTCTGGGCAGCACCGCGAGACCGGGCGGCAGAAAAGCCGCCCCGGCACCACCCGGACATGGGAAGCGGCACTCGGACACCAACACGGCACCACTGGGCACTGGCAGCCCGGCACTGGGGTCTGGCTGCAGCTCCCTGGCTCCGATTTTCCCTTTATCACCCTTTTTGGCCCCACATCCCAACCCGCCGGCAGCACAGACCGGTTGAGGGACACCCCGTGGGTCCCGGCTGCACCACAGGCCCAGGGAGAGGCCCCAGGGGCGGAGCTCACGCCAAACCTGCCATTTTTTGGGACAAATCTCACCCTTTTCCTACAAAAAACGGCGCTGCAGAGCCACTCTCTGCCCCGAGACAAAGCCACCGTGCCGACACCAACCCCGGGGACATTCCTGCCCGCGGAAAGGCCACCGGCCGAGCGACGTGGGAAGCAGCGCGGCACTGCCAGGAGCGCGGTGGGTGCCGGCAGTGGGACACGGCTCTCTCCAAAGCCGCGCTGGCCCACTCGCCCCCGCGAAGAAAAAAAAGGCACCGATCACCCCTGGGGCTGGACCGGCCCCGCAGAACGTGGCGGCGGTCACGGCTGCACTGGTCGCCCCTCGCAGTATCGGCCGCCACACGCGAGGTCTGGCGCCAGACGAGGCCCCCGGTGAGCGACGGCGGCGCAGATCCGGCCCCGTGTCCACGGCAAACCCTCCCGGAGCAGCAGCTCCCCCCGTGCACCGTGACGGCCCTGCGCCTTCCTCTCCTACCTGACCTGCTTCCTCCGGGCCCAGCCCGGCGCTACCTATCCCAGCCCAGGGCCACGGCCCGGCACGTCACCTTGGAACTCGGTGTTGTCCAGCCCGCGGATGGCCTCCACCGCGTCCTCCGCCCGCTCCATGTGAACGAAGGCATAATCCTTGACGATGTCGCACTCGATGACGGGGCCGTACTCCTCAAACTTGGCCCGCAGCTCCAGGTTGGTGCAGGCCGGGCTGATGTTGCCGACGTGCAGCTTGGTGGAGGCCTTGCTCTTGTTCTTGCTGGCCTCCACGTTGATGCAGACGCCGTGCAGCTTGTGGTGGTGCAGGTTACGGATGGCGTCCTCGGCCGCCGTCTTGTCCTCGATGTGGACGAAGCCGTAGTTCTTGATGATGTCGCACTCCAGCACCTTCCCGTACTGCTCGAACAGGGAGCGGATCTCCTGCTCCGTCGCCTCCCGCGGCAGGTTCCCGATGAACAGCTTCACCATCTCGCCCAGCCTGTGTCACCGGGGGGAAGCAGCTGTCAGTGGGTGGCTCGGCTGAGACCCCCCCCCATCCCTGCCTTCACAGCGAGGGGCCGGAGCTCACCCCCAGGCCTAGAACCGCTCCCCTGCCTGGGAAGGGGCCTCTCCCTGCGGCCAGGGCCGGGGGAAGGCGCCCGCCACCCTCCGGGGACTCTCCGGTGGCTGATACCAGGGCTGGGCCGTCCGGGAGCCACCCCAGGGCCCGGGAACACGGAGGGGTCCCTGACCGACCTAGGCGCCGGGTGAGGGGGGGACGCCTGGGCCCCCACAGGCACCCCGAGCCTGGGACACCCCCCCCCCCCCCGGGGAGACCCCCGGGCCCTGGCTCCCCTCAAAGGGCCCGGAGGCGACCCCGAGCCAAGAACCCTTCACGGCCCCCCGGGTCCCGAGCGGGGCCCCCCTGCCCCGGTCCGGGTCCGAGTCCGAGTCCGTTCACCGCCCAGGCCGCAGGGCCCCGTCCCGGAGCCCCCCCCAGACGCCGTCCCAGTCGGCCCCCAGGCCGCAGGGCCCAGCCCCGTCCCGCTCCCCCCCAGGCCGGGCCGGGCCGGGCCGGGCGCTCTCACCGCGGCGCCGAGCTCCCTCTCGCCGGGACGGTGACGGCGACAAAATGGCGGCGGCTTCGGCTCCACCCCGCGGCGCCCCCTTCCCTCGACGCCCCGCCCACCCCGACCGCTGATTGGCGGAGGTCGGAGGAATGGCGCGACACGATTGGCCCAGCTGCAGCGGGGCACCGCCCAACCCGGCGCTGGGCGACGTCAGCGTCGGAGCGCGCCCGCCCGCCCTTAGCCAATCGCGTGTCGCGGCGCGCCGGAGGTGAGAGGGCGGGGCCGGAGTGGGGAGGCAGGACCTTCCGGGCACGTGAGGACGCCGGTGGCCAATCGGGGCGGGGGAGAAGGGCGTGGCTTGGCGACGCCGCGGAGCCCGGCGGGGTCGGAGAGGCGGGAGCGGCGGAGCGGGGTCGGCCGGGGCCTGGGGGTCGGGACCGACTCGCCCCCAGCGGGATCGGAACCGGGATCGGGACCGGGACCGGGATCGGGGCCGGGAGAGAGCGGGCAGGCCGCCGCTACCGGTACCGGGACCCTCGCCCTTACCGGGGCCTCGCCGCCACCGGGCCTGGCCCCGCCCCTTCGCGCCCCGCCCCTCTCCCTAGAGCGCTGCCCCTAGAGCCCGGCCCCTGCACTAGAGCTCCGCCCCTCTCCCGTGGGGCTCCGCCCGTCTCCCCTAGAGCCCCGCCTCTCTCCCCTAGGGCACCGCCCCTCTCCCGTAGAGCCCCGCCCCTCCCTGCACAGCACTGTTCAGTCCGCGGCCCCGCCTTTGCCGCATTAGCCCCGCCCCTCCCGCCTTAGCCACGCCCCTCCCGTCTTAGCCACGCCCCTCCCGCCTTAGCCCCGCCCCCGGGCCATGTCGGACTCGGTGCTGCTGCTGCGGCGGGTGCGGGAGCGCAGCGGGGAGGCGGCGGCGGCGGCGGCCGGGGGGGGGCCCGGGGGCGGCCCGTCCCCCCGTCGCAAGCGGGGCCGGCGGCGACGGTTCTACCCCGAGCACCGGGTGTACCGGGCGCGCTGCTCCTTCCTGGACCTGAGCGAGGAGCAGGTGCTGCGGCGCTACCGGCTGGACAAGGCCGCCATCGCCGGGCTGTGCCGCGAGCTGGGCGCCGACCTGGAGAGCCTGACGGGCCGCAGCCACGCCCTGCCGGTGGCCGTCAAGGTCACCTCCGCCCTCACCTTCCTGGCCTCCGGCTCCTTCCAGACGGCCACGCGCGACACCACCGGCATCAGCCAGTCGGCCATGTCCAACTGCCTGGCGCAGTTCCTGGAGGCCCTGCAACGGCGGGCGGCGCGGTACATCGCCTTCCCGCCGCCCGGTCACGGCGGGGCGGCTGCCGGCACCTTCCCCGGGGTGCTGGGGCTGGTGGGCGGCATGCACGTGGCGCTGCGGGCTCCCTCCGAGAACGAGCCGGCGTACCGCAACGCCGGCAACTACCACTCCATGAACATGCAGGTGGTGTGCGACGCCGCCGGCACCATCACCAACGTGGTGGCCAAATTCCCCGGTTCTTGCCCCAACGCCGCCGTCCTGGAGAATTCGGCCTTGGCCCGGCTGCTGGAGGGGGCCCGGCCCGACGGCGCCTGGCTGCTGGGTGAGGCGGGGGACGGTGGGGTGCGGCCGGGCGGGGGGAAGCGGTATTGGGAGAGGGGGGTCCCAGGGGCAGGTGCCACGGCCCCAGAGCAGCGGCGATGGTGTGAGCGGTGGTGGGGGTTTGGGGGTGACCTGCGGGTCTGGGGGTAACTTGTGGGTCTGGGAGAGACCCAGGGGTCTGGGGGAGACCTGGGGGTCTGGGACACTGGGGGGTCTGTGGGAGACCTGGGGGTCTGAGGGTGACCTGGGGGTCTGTGGGAGACCTGGGGGTCTGGGGGTGACCCGGGGGTCTCGGGTAGACGTGGGGGTCTGGCGGAAGACCCATAAGTCTGGGGGAACCTTGTGGGTCTGGGGGAGGCCTAGGGGTCTGGTGGTGACCTGTGGGTCTGGGGGTAACTTGTGGGTCTGGAGGAGACCCCAGGGGTCTGGGGAGTGACCTGGGGGTCTGGGGGAGTCCTGTGGGTCTGGGGGTGACCCCCAGGCTGGGGGGACGCACCCGCCCTGCGCCATCGTGCGTGCCGCAGGACCCACCCCCGCAGCCCCCTCCCTCCCTGCCGCTCTCCCCCCGGGGGACAGAGGGGTCCCCACCCTTCTGACCCCCCTGTCCCCAACCTGTCCCCCCCCAGGTGACCGGAGCTACCCGCTGAAGCCGTGGCTGATGACGCCCATCGCGGTGCCGCGCGGCCCGGCGGAGGAGCGGTACAACGCGCTGCACCACCAGGCGCTGGCCGTCCTGCGCCGGACCCTCGCCCTCCTCAAGCTGCGGTTCCGTTGCCTGGATAAGGGTAGGGGGTGCCTGCAATACGCCCCCCAAAAAGTTTGTCAGATTTTTTTAGCTTGTTGTATCCTCCACAACATCGCCCTGCGCCGGCGCATGCCGCTGGAGCTGCCCGAGGGGCTCCCTCCCCCCGAAATCGAGCCCGACCTGCCCCTGCCGGCCCCCCACGGGCAGATCTCCAGCGAGGCCCGGGCTGTGCGGGCCCGCATCGTCCAGCAGGTCAAGGACGGCCTCGGCTGAGACCCCCGCCCCCGGATTTGGGGGGGCTCTGTCCCCCCGTGGGGGGGCATAGCGAGATGCCTGACCCTGGCCCCCCCCAGCTTTGTATCGGCCACCGGTGTCGGGGGGTGCAGGAGTGGGGGACAGCCCCTGCGAGGGGGGGGTCACCGGCCCCTGCCAGGAGAGGGGGGGGGTCCCTGTCCCCTACGAGGAGAGGGGGGCCCCCCATTTGCTGTGAGAGGGGGGTCCCCTGTCCCCTGTGAGGAAGGGGATCCCCCCATTTACTGTGAGGGGGGTCCCCCCGTCTCCTGCAAGAAGTGGGGTCCTCATTCCCTACAAGGCAGGGAGTCCCTGCCCCCTACAAGGGGGGGTCCCCCCGTTTCTGTGATGGGGTCCCCCATTTGCTGTGAGGGGGGGTCCCCATCCCCTACAAGGAGAAGGGTCCCCCCGTTTGCTGCGAGGGGGCGTCCCCCTGTCCCTACAAGAAGGGGGGTCCCCATTCCCTACAAGATGAGGGGTCCCTGCCCCAGACAAGGACAAAGAGGGGGGGTCCCTGCCCCTCCCCCCAGGGGCTGCCATGTTCCCCGGTGCTCCCCGGTTTGGTGCCCCTCCCCCCTTGTCCGCGCTCGTTTCGGGGTGAATAAACGTTATTTTTTCAGCAGCGGTGCCTGGGTGGGGCTGGGGGTGCCGGGACCCCCCGGCGGGAGGGGGGGACCCTGCAACGCCGCGCTCCCAAACTTTATTGACACCCCGGTGTTTCGGTACCCGCCGTGCCGGGGGGGTGATGCCGTGGCTGTCCCCCCAGGACAGCCTGGAGAGCCCCGGCGCGGCGGCGCTGCTGGAGCCAGTAAAGCATCTCCACCGTGTCCCGGCGCATCTTCTCGGCGTAGGGGCGTCCCCGGAAGGTCACCGCGTCCCCGAAGCCATCCCGCAGCCGCCGCAGGGCGACAGACAGCCGCGCCTCGCACCGGGCCAGCGCGGCACGCAGGTGGCTGCGGGCACGCGCCTCCTCGGCACGACGTGCCGCCATCACCGGGCCCCCGCGGAAGAAGCGCCCGGGGTCGGAGCCACGCTCCTCCAGCTGCTCCAGCCGCGCCAGCAGCAGCTCCCGCCGCAGGATGCTGCCGGCCGCTGCCTCCCAGGCCTCCAGTGCCGCCGGCAGCCGCACCAGGGCGTTGCCGGCACCATACTTCACCGCCATCTCCAGCCTCTCCCTGCCGGGGATGCCCAGCGCAGCCCAGAGCCGGTACAGCCGCCTCTGCAGCTGCTCCAGCCCCACTGGCGCTGGACCTGGCAGCACCGGCTTCCACAGCCCCTTCTCATACGGCTCTGCCGGTGCCGGTGTCGGCTCCCGGCACGTGCGCGGGGCTTCCGCCGGCTCCTCCTCGCCACTGTCACCACCCTGCAGGTGGAAAATGGCGCAGAGGAAGTCGGAGCCGGTAGCCGCGACGTACTGGAGGTAGTCGTCAAAGAGGTGGGTGGTTTGCCGCTGCCCGTGCTGGGTGTCACCATGCCGCCGTGGCTCGCAGGCCTTTCGGTGTCCCCGCTCGCCCGTGGGGAGCAGATCTGCCGCAGTGGCTGCCGGCTCAACCAGGGGCTCGTGGTGGAACCGCAGCTGCTCGGCGGGGAGGGCCCTGCCCAGCTCCCGGTAGAGCTCCGGCACGCCCAGGGGCTCTAGCCCGGCGTCCCCCCCGATGTCATGGCACAGCGGCGGGTGCGGCCGCAGGGCCACCTCTTCGGCAAAGGCCCTGCCCGGTGGTGCCCGTGGCCCGGCCGTGCTGGGCCGCAGGAGCAGGCATGGGCCGGGGAGCTGGGGGGGCGCCGGGGCCCCCCGCCGTGGCGTTGCTGGCAGCCGCAGGCCCCGGAGCTGCCGGAGCCGCACGTCGTCCTCGGTGCGGCGGGTGAGCACTGCCAGGAGCGGCGGCAGCCAGTGGCCGGTACTTGCCTCCCTCGGGTCCTCCCCGGCCGCTTGCCGCGTCAGCCGGCGCAGATCCGCCATCACCGCGAGGGCATCCGGTGGGATTTCGGGGGCTCGTGGCTCCCCGTGGGGCACCGGCATCACCGGGGACGAGCACCGAGGGGGCAGCGACACCCCCAGCTCCTCCGGCAGCCGGCAGCCCCCCCTCTGCTCCAGCAGCGAGCAGGCTCGGCGCAGTCCGGCGGTGCCAGCACGGCTCTCGGTGGCGGGGGGCTCCAGGTGGGGTGTGCTGGTCGCTCCGGGGGTCCCTGGGCTGGTGGCAGAGGCCGGGGGCTGCACATCAGCCTCCCCCGAGCGCCCTGTAGCCCCCCCCCCAGGGGTGTTTGGGGGCCCTGGGGAGGTTCGGGGGGGCTGGGCGTGGGGGCACGGGCGGAGGGGCCTCCCCATGGGAGGGATGAGCCCCCCGAGTGCTCTGCAGCCCCCAATCCCCCCACGGGAAGGGCCCTCCGCCCGTGCCCCGCCCTCCGAACACCCCCGGGGCCGCCGAACTCCCGCGGGGACCCTCAAACACCCCACTCCACCCCGGCGGGCCCCCCCCGACCGGCAGCAGCCCCCCACCCCTCCCCGACAACCCCCCGGGCCCGGTGGGACCCTGCGGCCTACCGCGCTGTTGCCATGGCGACGGCACGCCGGAAGTGGCTCTATCACCAAATCCCTCCCCCGGTTCATCCACTTTCGGTCCGTCGCGAGGGCGGTCCGGCCGCCCCGGCGGCCCCGCCGGTGGTTCCGGGAACGGAGTCCGCGGCCATGGCGTCGCCGGAGCCGACCGGGAGCAGCTGCCGGGTCAGGGCCCCTCCGCGGGGCGGGCTGGGGCCGCGGGGCCGTGCGAGGGGAGATTTGGGGGTGCAGGACCGCGGGCACAGGGGTTTGGGGGTGCAGAGGCCCTTGCACGGGAGTTTTGGGGGTGCAGGGCCCCGATCACGGGATTTTTGGGAGTGAAGGACCCCTGTCACAGGAGCTTTGGGGGTGCAGGGCCCTATGCACCCAAGATTTGGGGGCGCGGGGTTCCTTGCAGGGGTTTTGGAGGTGCAGGGCTCTGGTTACAGGAGTTTTGGGGGGGCAGAGACCCTTGCAGGGGAGTTTCAGGGGTGCAGAGAGCTGGTTACAGGAGCTTTGGGGGTGCAGAGCCCCTTGCATGGGAGTTTTAGGGGTGAAGGACCCCTTTCATAGGAGTTTTGGGGTGCAGAGCCCCGGGGAACCAGGATTTGGGGGTGCAGGACCCCAGGCACGGGGCTTTTGGGGGTGCAGGGCCCCTTGCATGGGAGTTTTGGGGGTGCAGGACCCCTTATGTGGGAGCTGTGGGGGTGCAGAGCTCCTTACACGGGAGTTTTGTGGGTGAGGGACTCCTTTCACTGAGCTTTTGGGGTGTAGAGCCCCGGGGAACCAGGATTTGAGGGTGCGGAGCCCTGGTCACGGGAGTTTTGGGGGTGCAGGGCCCCGGGGAACCAGGATTTGGGGGTGCAGAGCCCCGATCACGGGAGTTTTGGGTGTGCAGGGCCCCATGCACCCAAGATTTGGGGGCACGGGGTTCCTTGCTTGGGAGTTTTGGGGGTGCAGGGGGGGCACATGGGGTGGTTTGGGGATGCAGGGCTCCAGGGTTTGGGGGTGCTGACCTCCCCCCCTTCCCCGCAGCTGGAGTTCGCGGTGCAGATGCGGTGCCAGGGCTGCACGGAGGCCGTGCGGGCGGCGCTGCGGGGAGCCCCAGGTGAGCTCCCTGTCCCCCCGCCCACACCCGGGGGACCCCCCCAGAACCGGGGGACCCCCCCCCCCCCGTCACCCCTTCTCCCTCCCCGCAGGCGTGCGGCTGCTGGAGCTGCGGCTGGAGACGCAGACGGTGCTGGTGGAGACGACGGTGGCGGCCGAACGGGTGCGGGAGCTGCTGGAGAACTCGGGGCGCCGGGCGGTGCTGAAGGGGATGGGGGGCTCCGATGACGGTGAGTGGGATTTGGGGTGCTGGGAGAGCGGGGGGGGGGGGATTTGGGGTGCCGGGTCTGGGTGCCGATGTGTCTCCCCACAGCGAGCCTGGGGGCAGCGGTGGCGGCACTCTCCGGCCCCGGCGCGGTGCGGGGCCTGGTGCGGTTCCTGCAGGTCTCGCCGACGCGGTGCCTGGTGGACGGCGCCGTCGATGGGCTCCCGCCGGGCCCCCACGGGCTCCACGTCCACGAATTTGGAGACCTCTCGCGCCCCTGCGACAGGTAGCGCGGCGCTGGGGGGGACGCGCACGCACGCACGCACGCCCCGGGTCTGGGGGTGCAGGCGCCCCGGGCTCACCCCGTGTCTCCCCCCACCCCGCAGCTGCGGGGGCCACTTCAACCCCGACGGGGAGTGCCACGGGGGACCGCAGGACCAGCACCGGGTGAGCTGGCGGCCGCGGCCGCTCCGTGGGGCTGGGGAGGTCCTGGACCCCCCCTGACCCCCCCTGACCGCCCCCCCCCAGCATGTCGGGGACCTGGGGAACATCTGGGCCGACGCCGAGGGCAGAGCCAGCTTCCGCATGGAGGACTCGCGGCTGAAGGTGATGCTGGGGGGGGCACAGAGGGACCGGCCCCCTCCCACGGCTGTGGGGGGGTCCGGGCTGCGCCCCATGGCTGGGGGGGGGGGCTGACCCTGCTCCCATGGCCGTGGGGTGTCCCACACTGGCCCCACAGCCGTGGGCAGGGTCCAGCCCCAGCCCCACGGCTCTGGGGGGCCCGGTCCCTGGCCCCACGGCTGCGGGGGGGTCCTGAGCCCCCTCCAACCCCTCCGCCAGGTCTGGGACATCATCGGGCGCTCGGTGGTGGTGGATGCGGGCGAGGACGATCTGGGCCGGGGCTCCCACCCGCTCTCCCGGGTGACGGGGAACTCAGGGCCGGGGTGAGTGCTCAAGGGGGGCTCGGGGGGGCTTTGGGGGCCGCTCAGCCCCTCACCTCCTGCGTCCCGTCCTCCCCCAGGCTGGCCTGCGGCGTGGTGGCCCGCGCGGCCGGGCTCTTCCAGAACCCCAAGCGGGTCTGCTCCTGCGACGGCCTGACCCTCTGGGAGGAGCGGGACCAGACCACGGCAGCCCCCCGCCCCACAGCTGCCCCTCGCCCCACAGCAGCTTCCAGCTCCGTGGCAGCTTCCAGCCCCACGGCCGCCCCGGCCCCCCACCTCTAGGAGCTACCCCGGGACAGCAATAAACGATAACTCGCTCTGCGGCCTCTGCGGCTCTCGGGGGACCGGGGACAGGGGCCTGCTCCTCCCCGCGGTGCTCGGCGCTGCGCATCCCCCGGGACCGCAGCGGCCCCTTTAAGGGTGGGCGTGACCAGCGCGCCGCGGCCGTTAGGGGCGGTGCGTGGGGGCGTGGTCAGGGGGGCGGTGGGGAGGGTCGTGGGCGGGCGGTGCGCAGGCGCAGTGGTGGCGGCGGGAGAGCGGGGTGGGCGGGGCGCAGGGGCGGGGGACGGCGCGCAGGCGCATTGCGGAGGGTGCGCACACGACGGGCGGCGCGCAGGCGCAGTGCGGAGGGCGCGCACACGGCGCGCAAGCGCAATGCGCGGTCGCCGCTCCCGCTCCGCGCTGAGGAGACGCCGCCATTTTGTCAGGCCGCCGCGGCGCTGCTCTCCGGCTCCCCTCTCCCCGCCGCTACCATGCGTCCCGGCATAAAGCTCTTCGTGGGCAATGTCCCCGAGGAGGCGACGGCGGAGGAGCTGAGCGAACTGTTCGCCGGCGCCGCCGGGCCCGTGCTCGGTATCGCCCTCATGAAGCAGTTCGCTTTCGTGCACCTCCGGGATGAGGCGGCAGCGGCCCGCGCCATCACCCAGCTCAACGGCCACCAGCTGCACGGCCGCCGCATCGTGGTCGAGCCTTCCCGGCCTCGGCCCACCAACACCTGCAAGATCTTCGTCGGTAACGTCTCGGCCGCCTGCACCAGCGGCGAGCTGCGCTCGCTCTTCCAGCAGTACGGCACCGTCGTCGAGTGCGACGTTGTGAAAGGTACCGGACCCGCCGCCGCGGACGGGGGCTCCGCACAAGCCTGTTCGCCTTCCCCGGGGCTGCCCCGCAGCCCTCGCCGGGCTCAGTCCCGCGGGCGTGCCCCGCCACAGCAGGCTCGCCGCTCACCTCCGTCCTCGGAGCCGCTCCGGCCCCCGCTCTCGGCTCGGGTGACCCGTGTTCCGTCTGGCTGGCTGCGGCTTCCCCCTCCCCGGCCCGATCTGGCGGCGCCTCAGCACACGGACCAGGGCCCCGGGTCCTCCTGCCGCCCCCCGCCGGCCCTGGCCGGAGCCGTGCGAGCCCTTCCGGGCTCCCCACGCCCCATTTCTCCCCTCTGGCCCGTTAAACCCCCCGGGTGCGCTCTCTCCAGCCTTTCCAACCAGGCCACGTCCTCTGTCATCGCCTCCTCCCAGCCCCGGCGTGGCCCAGGCAGGGATAACCCCCTGCCCGCTGCTGCTGCCTCCATAAGTGTTCCCTGACATGAGACGCTTCCCCCCATCCCGCCGCGACTCCACCACAGCTTCGTCTCTACAAACACGCTCCAACGTGGAGCGAGCCGTTCCCCCGTCAGTCGAGGTGGGAGAGCTGAAGCCTGTGAGAAACATGCTGTACAACTCCCGAGGGGGCTCAGTCGGTTCAGGATCAGGGACCCCGCAGCACGGTGTGACCAGGGGGACGGTGTCACCCCACCTTCCCCCTGACCCTGACGTGAAAAGGTGTCATCCCTACATCACGCAGCTGCTGTGGCTGTTCCCCAAAGCGCCCGTTGCCCTGCCCCGGCGGTGTCCCCGCCAGCTCCTCTGCCTCCTGGGAGGGTGATGTTGTTGCCTCTGCTCTCTTGTCCCAGGTCGCAGGCCCACCGGCTCTGTCCCACCAGGACGCAGCTTCCCAGCGGAGCCCGTCAGAAACCGCCCCAAATCCACACCAAAAGTTTCTGGCGTCCCCTCAGCCAGTGGCTGATTTGTGGGGTCTCCCAGGGAGGGGTGGGGGTGCTGCGGCCACCCAAGGGGACAGCAGGAGGGCTGGGGGTGGACAGAGGAGATGTCCCCTCCTTGGGCTGCTAGCGTGGGATACGTGGATGTGGGATAGGAGCCAGGGAGGTGTGGGATGGTGGAGCTGAGGGGAGACATGCAGGAGGGTGGGCGAAGCGGCGCTGATGTTTAGCCGGAGCTTGAAGTACCGGGATGGGGTTTGCTCGGCGAGCAATGCTCCGAGCATGCAGTGCTCCTTGGAGGGGCTGCCCTGGCCGAGCTGTATGCTGGCCCTCTGGCTGTAGGCTAAAACAGGCTGTTGCCGGTGGCGCCGGTTATGGTGATCCCTGGTCCATGACTGCAAGGGGGGACGCCGCGGGGTTGCCAAGAGGAGCCGCCCTTCTGCCCTGTGCCGGCCTGCGGGACCCGTCGTGCTGCGGGGGCAACCTCCCAGCTACTGCGGCGGCATCCAAACCCAAAAACCGTTGGCCTGAGTGTCGCAGGCAGCTGCCAGACCTGGCGCGGGCATGGTGTTGTGGTGGCAACCATGGTGGGGAGAGCCGTGCCGGGCAAGGGTGACCCGCTCTCCCTCTGCAGACCCGGCACGGCCACTCCGGGTCCCGCTTCTACTGCTCCTCGCCTCGCTCTCCATCTCCTTTCTGACGCCTCTCTGCTTCGGCGCTGCGTTCGTGCTGCACAGCGCCGCACTGCTCGCCCAGCTCCTCGCCTCAGCCTGGGGTCTCGGCCGAGTGCGTGGTGCCGCAGGTTGTGCTCGGGCCCCCCTCTCTCCGTCTTTCTCCCCCCCGCCCCTTCCTTCTCCTGCTGGCACTCTGTCTCCCTTGGCATGACTTGGTGTCTCGGCAGGCGCCGGCCCTCTCTGGCTTTGCTCCGCTTACTGGTGGGACGGCTCGGCTGAGCCCACGGCGCCGGTGAGGCCGTGCTGCCCTCCCGGGGCTCTTCGTCCCCATGTGCTGGAGGACGAGTAGGGAGGAGTCGCCGGTGGCGAGAGGCTGCTGTGCCGTGGGGTGGGGTGTCGAGCTCCCTCACTGCAGGGAGAGGTGGCTGTGGTGGGCGTGGGCAAAGGGAGGAAGAAGATGGGGGAAAATGGAGCAAAAAAAGCCGTGACTGGGTGTTCCTGAGCCAAGGGATCGAGGGATGCCAGGTGGGTGGCCAGGCTTGTTAGACTCCAGCCAAATTAATTGTGGGGTGGAAGCAAACGAAGGCGGTTCTATCTCTTCGCTGCCTGAGCAGCAGCAGCAGCGGAGCGGGGCTGGCAGAGCCCATCCCGGTGCCTGTCCCGCCGCTGCCGAGGTCTCGGCAGGGCTCGTTAAGTGTTCGATCCTGTAACGAATTGTCTTTTCTCCCCCCATTGATAACCCTCTGTCTGCTGCTTTATCAGACTATGCATTTGTTCACATGGAGAACGAAGCAGATGCAAAGGTTGCCATCGAAAACCTTAACGGGAAGGAGGTGAAGGGGCGCAGAGTGAACGTGGAGCTCTCCACCAACGTCCAGAAGAAGGGCGCGGGCCAGGCCCTGCCGCCCGCCCTTGGCCTCGACAAGAGCAAGAGGATCGGCCTGGAGTACCGCGAGAAGTTCCAGCCCAAGATCGAGGGCTTCGACCAGCAGCGCCGGGCGGCAGATGCCGCCTTCCCCTCGGCCGCCACTGCCGGCTACACCACCACCTCCTCCCTGTACGATTACCAGCAGCGCTTCGGCACCGGCAGCGCCGGCAAGTACGAGGCCTTTGAGGCACAGGCCAGGCCTGCCTCCCCCTCCTACTTCGGGAGGGACCGCAGCCCCCTCCGGCGCTCCCCTACCCGGGCTGGCTATGCAGCAGTGACGCTCCCCATGACAGCACAGCCAGCCGCCTACCGTGCCCAGCCCTCCGCCTCGCTGGGGGCTACCTACCGCGCCCAGCCCTCTGCCTCCCTCGGCGTGGCCTACCGCCCGCAGCCCACCACGGGCCAGGCCGCCTCCTACCGCGCCCAGCCCTCTGCCTCGCTGGGCAGCGCCTATCGCTCCCAGCCCTCCGTCTCCCTCGGCGCCTCCGGCGCGCAGCCCACCGCCAACTCCCTCGGCTCCTACGGCGCCCAAGCCACTGCCTCCTACGGTGCGCAGCCCGCTGCCTCCCAGCTCTCCGGCTACGGTGTCCAGTCCGCCGCCCTGGCCTCCTCCTACGGGGCGCAGGCCGCCTCTGGCTACTCTGCTGCCTACGGTGCTCAGGCTGCCGCCGCCTACAGCGCCCAGGCCGCTGCCGGCCCTGCTGCCTCCTACGGCACCCAGGCCGTGGCCACACACGTGGCCTCCTACGGCGCCCAGGCAGCTGCCGCCGGCCATGCCGCCTCCTACGGCGCCCAGCCCGTAGACGGCCATGCCGCCTCCTACGGCGCCCAGCCTGGTGCCGCGCTCTCCGCCTCTTACGGCGCCCAGGCCGTGGCCGCGCACGCCACCTCCTACGGCGCCCAGGCTGTGGCTAGTCATGCCGCTGCTGCCTACCAGCCTGTGGCCGGCCACTCGGCCTCCTACGGCGCCCAGCCGGCGGCTGCGCTCTCTGCTTCCTACGGCGCCCAGCCTACTGCTGGCCACTCTGCCTCCTATGGTGCCCAGCCCGCCGCCAACCTGCCCGCCTCCTATGGCAGCCAGTCCGCCGCTGCTGCTCTCTCCGCCACCTACGGCGCCCAGGCGGCCTCCTCGCTGGCCGCCTCCTACAGCAGCCAGGCCGCCGCCGCCTCCTACAAGGCGCAGGCCTCCGCCCCACTGACAGCCGCCTACCGGGCCCAGGCCTCCGGCTCGATGGCGGCATCCTACCCGGCGCAGCAGGCCTCCTCCGCGTCGCTGGCGGCCGCCTACCGAGCCCAGCCGGGCAGCGCCTACGACGGGCCAAGCCAGCTGGGGCAGCAGGCGGCTTCCTACCTGGGCCTGTCGCAGGCCGCCGCCGCCGCCGTCGCACCGCCCTACGAGCGCACCCGCCTCTCCCCGCCTCGCAGCGCCGCCTACGACGACCCGTACAAAAAATCATCCGCTCTGGCAAAAAGGTACGGTGCCGGGACGGATGACTGCGCGAGTCGCTCCGCGCTGCCCCGGTGGATGCCAGCGCCTGGCTCGGGGCTTAGTGTCGGCTCCGGTGCGGCCCGCTAACACCCGGCGTGCAGAAGGGCAGGCGCCACGTGCCGGCACGTGGGCCTGGTGGCTCCGCTCCCGCGGCACAGACCCCCGCGTAACCCCCTCTCCTGGCTCCCCGGGGGGCTCACGTGGGCGCGCTCGCCCCCCTCGCCTGCGGGCTGCGCTGGGGGGCGGGGACAGGGGCTTCGGCTGGGGCAGGGGGAGCAGGCGGCACGTGCTCGCCGGCAGCCGGGCCTCCCGCTGCACCCAGCGTCCGTTCTATGGGTGCACCGGGCGGTGTTTCCCTGTCCTGCGCCGGCTTTGCCTGGGGCGCTGCCTGCCCGAAGTCCAGCGGTGTCACGCTGCGGTGGTGCGTCCCCAGGCGGGACGCGGTTGCCACCAGCAGCAGATTCAGGCGCGCTCCCCCTTATTCACCTCCTGTCTCTTCTCTCGACCAGGTACGGTTCCGAGCGCCGTCTGTCTGACCTCTCAGATTATCGCCGCTTAGCGGACTCGCCACTCGCGTACCGCCGGTCGCCAACAAAGTCCCCGATGGATTACCGCCGCCTTCCAGAAGCACACGCCGATTACGCCCGCTACTCGGGCGGCTATGGCGATTACCTGCCCGCTGCCCGCGTCCACTCGGGCTACCAGCGCCGCCTCTGAGCCGGGCGGCCCCAGGGCGGGGGGGGTCAGGCCACTTGCGTCACCATGGGCTTGCGCTCAGTGCTCCGTCTCGCCATCCGCTGCTGCACCCGGTGTGGTTCGCCTTCTCCAGCCGCCATCCCCGGGGGCAGGGACGGTTATTTTTTAGCTGCTTTTTGTTTTTTCTTTCTCTTTTTTTGAGTTTTTAGAAGGATCTGCGGTTACAGTTGGAAACGTGCCGTGCTCCAGCGTGGGGAGCGGGCAAGGGGCGCGCGGTTCACCATCCCCTGCCGCCGGCTCCCGCCATAGCATTGTGGAACCGTCTCTTACTCGCGGCACATGCGGCTGTCGGCACCACCAGCGCTCAGTAGCGGTTCATAACCCGAGCGATCGCTGCTGCCGAGCAGAGCCCACGCTCTTTTATACCATGAGTTCCCCCTTTTTGGGTTCATTTTCCCCCTTTTCCAGAGTCAGTCCGTGGCGCAGCGCCGGGCTCGGCGCAGCAGCGAGGTTTTGTATGACTGTAAATAAACGCTGGGCTCTTCACAGTTTCCCAACCGTCTCCCGTCTGGTTCTTTCCCAGCCCAGTGCTTTGCGGGGCCGGCGGCGCTGTCGGTGCCACTGCCACCCCAGCCTCTGCTCTGGTAAGGGGCCGGTACCACCAGCATGGTGATGTGGCTGGAGCCCAGCTCTGGGCCCAGCCGCAGCCCCGGCACCGGTCAGAGCCAGAGCTGCTTTTCTACTGCGGAAGAGGCAGATTTGGAGCACAAACTGTATTTCTCTGGCAGGGGGAAGTGCCAGAGAATTGCCAGTGGCATTGCTGGACTTAGGTGGCGGCGTCCCGACTGTACGCTACGGTGAATGCACGCCGTCACCAGCACTCCAGCCCCTAACCTGTCCCCGGTGCCTTTTTTTGGGTGAGAAAAATCTGCTTTGAGAGAAGCTGCGTGTGCGTGAGAGCGAGGTTGGTGTTTGCTCCGGCCCTGGTTCTGCCGCGGCAGCCGGTCATGTGTGTACGGCACCATGTGGCAGAGCCGGCTGCCGCCTTGCCCCGGCTGTTCTCGCTGCCGCGACCACCATTAAAGTTTCCGAAAGTGCTTTCTGTCCCGTCGTCTCTCCCCCGAGCCGGGGACGGGTCATGGTGTGGTCCTGGTTGTTT
Source organism: Mycteria americana (assembly GCF_035582795.1). Taxonomy (NCBI): domain Eukaryota; kingdom Metazoa; phylum Chordata; class Aves; order Ciconiiformes; family Ciconiidae; genus Mycteria; species Mycteria americana. The sequence goes on along the minus strand of NC_134394.1, from coordinate 227,375 downwards.
AACACCCTTTGTGCCATAGGGGGAGGACAGCTGCCTGCTGCTGTGCCTTATTGCCCGGCTGGGACTCGTTAACCACCACAGTAATTAGCTGTACAGAAGGGTCTAATGTTTCTCCCCCTCATTTTCCAGGGCAGGTGCCGAGGGAGGAACCGTCCCGGTAAAGCCGGAGAGCTGGTGCCGGGCTCAAGCCCACCCTGGTGATGGAGGAGCCCGCGGGTGAGCACACGGAGGCAATTAGCGGATGATGAGATGGAGGCAATTAGCGGAGATGAATCGCCCTGGAAACCCGGCGGCTGACGAAGGGCAACGAGCTCGGGGCTCCCACTGCAAAACTGGGGCCCGGAGACCAGCCGAAGGGAAGGCACGGTCCTGGGCCTAATGTCGTTACTTAACGAGCACCGAGAGGCAGGGTGGGAGCAGCGCAGGCTGTTTGGGGACTAACGAGCCAGCCCTGGGCAGGTTAATTAGCAGGCGGTTTCAGAGGTGCTGCCGAGGAGGAACCCCAGTGGGGTACAGGGAAGATGGGGGGGCAGCTGCCCCACACAGGGGCACCAGGATGAGAGCCAGGGGGGTGTTAAAGCCTGGCCCCACTCGTTAGCCAGGGGAGCGCAGGGCCCTGGGGTCCCTTTTGGGGGGGCTGCCCCCACCACGCTCATCTGCCCCTTCATTTGCAGCGCAGGCCCCCATGGGGATCCCAGCCGGGAGCTCCTCGTCCGCAGGCAGGGCTGCAGGCAGGGCTGGTAAGTCCTGGAGGTTACGAGCTGGGGTGGGGGGGAATCAAGTCCAGAGAAATAACCGGTGCCGGAGCCAGCGGGGTTTGTTAAAAATCGGAGTTTATTTTACCGGGAAGTGGGGTCGGGGGACGCTAAACGCCACGGGGGGTGTGGGGTGAGCTCCAACCACAAGGGCGGCCCTCCCACACCAGCGCGGCACAGCGCAGGGGGAGCACGGCGTGGCGGCCTCGAGTCAGCTACGTCATTTTGTATTAAAAAGCTACAAGTGGATTATTCACCCTCTTAAAAAATAAAGGAAAAAGAAAAAAAAAAAAAGCTACAGCGAGGGAGCGAGCGGCTCCGCGCTGGCAGGGGGCGGGAAAGCAAAGCAAAGCTGGTGCTGCGGCTACGGCTATGGCTGTGGTTACGGCTACGGCTACACTCGCTCACGACCTGAGCCTAGACCAGCTAGGGGGGGTGGGGGCCCCCAAACTACCTGAAAAGCAAATCCTGACAACTGAGAACAGAAAGCTGGGGGGGGGTCGAGCTACTCCTGACCAGGCTGGGAAGAAGCTGAGCGTCCGTTAGGAACCGACTCGTTAGCTGAACCCGGCTGCGCTTTGAAGCCCGGCGCAGCCCGAGACGCGCGGTGCCGATTCGGTGTGCGACGGGAACCCGACGTCCAGCCGCAAATATCTTACCTGAAAGAGAAAAGCAGAGTTGGCGCAGGTGCCCGGTGCAGGCGCCGGCCCCCGTACCAGCCAGGACCGTGCCGGGGACCATGCTGAGCCCCGGCATGAGGTGGCAGCGGGTGCCCGGAGGAGCTGCCGGCTTCCTGAGAGCAGCCAGAGTCCTGACACGGCGGCAGCGGTGGGGCTGCCGGGAGCCCCAGCGGCTCCAGCTCGCCCGCAGCGGTGCACCAGGGCCAGCGGCCATCCCAGAGGGACCCACGCCGGGGCGGCAGCCCGGCTGCTGCGGCTTTTACCAGGCAGAGCCCGGGAGCACCATCCCCAAACAGGAGCTACTCCCGGGGGATGCATGTGGCAGCCACGGCACATGGGGCTGGGGGCTCTGCGGGAACCCCCCACCCTGCGGTGACTGTGCTGGGACGGCGCAAGGGCTCGGCCCCAGCTGCGGGGGGAAGGTAATTAAAGGAGGCGGGAGCCCCAAGGGAGAGCGACCCGCCAGCACCAGCACCGATTGCTACGGCATGTCCTCACCATGCGCCCTACGCCGGGCAGAGTGTCCGGAGCCAGCGCCTGGGCTTTAACGCCCAGCAAGACCCCGGTCGGGCCCATCTGCTTCACCACGACCCTTCATCCCGGCTCGCATCGAGGCGCAGACGCTCGACCGGCACAACCAGGGCCTGGGGGACGCACACCCCGTATCTCCAGCAGCCGGGGACCCCCCCCACAGCGCCCGGAGGCACCGCTGGTTGCAAGGCGCCGCGCGCCAGGCCTGCCAACACGCTCACCTCCGGCTCAAAAGGCAGAGTACCGCGCCCGGTCCGCGTACGGGTCCCGCCCGAACCGCTGCATGTCGTAGAGGGAGGCCCGGGCCACCGAGGAGACCGGCGACAGCTGCCCACGCTCGTACGTGTACGCCTCTCCGACGGTGGTGGCCGCGGCGGCCGTGCGGCGCAGGGGGCTTCTATCCCGGGTGTAATAGGTGGAGGAGGCGGCCGCCGCGGCGGCGGTGGCGGCGGCAGCGACGGCGGCCGCCGCGCCCGGGGTCGGCAGCAGAGCTCTATCGTACGCGTCTAGGGTGGTGGGGATGCGACTGGCCATGGCTGTGGTGGCGGCCATGGCCGAGGACTGGACTTGGGAGTACTGGGCGTACTGGGAGTACTGGGCCATGGTCTGCTCCGCGTAGGCGTCGTACGCAGAGGCCGTGGCGTAGGAGCGGACGCGGTAGCGCTTGTAGTAGTCGGCCATCCCGCCGTACGCCTCATCGTAATACACGGTCTCCCCATAGCCCGCGGTGTAGGGAGTGCGCACGGCTCCGTACTGCTCGTTATAGGCCTCGGCAAAGTCCGCCACTTGCCCCGGGCGATCTACCGGGCACTCTTTAGACCAGTGCCCTTCCTTCCCGCAGCGGTAGCAGCCGCTCTTGTCTCCCATCCCGGGCGCCGTCCGGAGCCGGCTGGTGGACAACTGCACGCGCATCCGCTTGCCTTGAGGAGAGAGACGCGAGAGGGAGGCGATCAGTGAGGCCACACCGAGAGAATGGTCACAACCACAAGCACCGGCGGGCGGTGGGACGGCCGCAGCCCCCCCTTGCAGCCGCGCAGCCTCCGATGGCACCGGGCACCGCGGCAGGGAGTGACCCGGCGCAGGAGGAGCCCACGACAGGCTCGAGCAGGGCCGCCTCCCGGCTGCTGGCCACCCGACTTACCAGGAAGGTGCCACCGGGGATGGGGCTCTGTCAGCAACACCGAGCGCTGCCCACCCCGGGTTCAGCCATGATGGGCTCTGGCAGCTCAGCCAGCCATCAATCGAGCCGTGGACTACCCCGGCAAGCAGCCGAAAACGGCTTTCTGCCAGCAACCGGCATACAGTGGTGCTGCTGCAGCAGCCCAGGGATCAGCCAGCGGCACCGCTGGCCCCGTATCAACGGCAAGCTTCCCGCCGGAAAACGCTCCCGCCAGCGCGTTCCTTGCGGTGGCAAGACAGATGCGACGCTGGACAACCGCCCCGGAGCAAACGAGGCTTCGGACAGGGGCCGGCCTCAAGCACGGCACGCGGCAAGCCAAGCGCAGCCGGGGGCACTTGCTGGTCCCACGGATGCCCCACCGCCATGGAGCTCCGGATTTGGCTGCGCTGTCCCGGCTGGAGGAGAGTTTTGGGGAACACCCGGAATCGGGGCAGTGGGGTTTGCCAAAACCCCAGCGGGAAATGGGAGGGCTGAGCCAAGCCCCACCGCCGCTCAGGGTGAAGCACCGGACGCCTCCCTGATGACCCAGCCCGCCTGCCGGCGCCACTTCCAGACGGGGGACGCGCTCGCCATTAGCACCGCGCCGCCGAGGCTCGGCCACGAGCTCGAATCCGGACGTTTGGCCCCGCCGCTGCGTCCGCGCGAGAGGCTGAGAGGCGGAGGCTGCCAGCGAAAGCGCCCGCGCTGCGTCTCGTCCGGGAGCCGGGCGAAGGCCCGGGGTGGCACATCAAGAGCCCGAGCGAGCAGTGCCACGTGCCGCCGGCAGCAGGGACACGGCCGGCGCGGGATCGGGCGCCTCCGCTCACCCTCTTACCAGGCAGGGCAACGCTACAAGGGCGGAAGGCAGCCTGGCTTCACGCCGTGCGGGCGGGACCCGCTGCTCCGGCCTGGCAGGACCAGGCGCGGTGGCCGTCGGCACAAGAGTTGGGACTTCGCCGTCGGGATCCTCCTGCGGGGCGGCCGTGCTGGGTTAAGTCAGAGATGGATCAGTCCCGTCCTCCCCCGGCCCAGCCCCAAACGCCCCTGCCCTCGCTCCGGCTGCCATGGCCACACCGGCAACCAGGAAAGCGGCGCCCAGGCTCGCCAGACAGGAAAGCAGCTGCGCCGTGCCGGCCTGGCCCTTGTTGCACCCTGCACGGCCCGAGGGGAGCAGGGATGCAAAAAAACCCCCCATTTGCGCTTAATTCCAGCGAGGGGAAGGGCAGGCGAGCCCGGCGGTGCTGCCCTGCCGCCGAGCCGAGCGCGGTGCCGGCTGCGGCCTTGCCGAGGATCGCCCACAGGCCGGTCACCCCGGCGCTGCAGCCGCACCCCAACGTGTGCAGCCGGAGCTGGAAGGGACTGAAAACGTCTAACGGGATGCGGGAACACGGGGAATCCTCCCGGACACCCACGGGGCTCGAGCGCCAGACCCATCCCCGCTCCCCACAGGTCTCCGCCGCGACCCCGGCGCGGATCACCTTGGAACTCGGTGTTGTCCAGCCCGCGGATGGCCTCCACCGCGTCCTCCGCCCGCTCCATGTGAACGAAGGCATAATCCTTGACGATGTCGCACTCGATGACGGGGCCGTACTCCTCAAACTTGGCCCGCAGCTCCAGGTTGGTGCAGGCCGGGCTGATGTTGCCGACGTGCAGCTTGGTGGAGGCCTTGCTCTTGTTCTTGCTGGCCTCCACGTTGATGCAGACGCCGTGCAGCTTGTGGTGGTGCAGGTTACGGATGGCGTCCTCGGCCGCCGTCTTGTCCTCGATGTGGACGAAGCCGTAGTTCTTGATGATGTCGCACTCCAGCACCTTCCCGTACTGCTCGAACAGGGAGCGGATCTCCTGCTCCGTCGCCTCCCGCGGCAGGTTCCCGATGAACAGCTTCACCATCTCGCCCAGCCTGCACCGGGGCGGGGGGGGGGGGGGTTAGTGCCGCCGTGTCCCCCGCCGCCCCGACACCCGCCTTGCGCCGTACGGGGGACCCAGCCCCCCCCCCCCCCCCCACCGGGCAGAGCCCCCAAATCCCCCCCAAGAAACGCCCCAAACCTCCGCCCGCCCCCCCAGCAGGGCTGTACCCCCCAAGTCCTTCCCGAGGAACACCCCAAAACTCTGCCCCCCGCAGGGCAGAGCCCCTCCCCGAAGCCCGCAACCCCCCCTGGACCCTCCCGGAGCGCCCCCCCCCCGAGGCCTCCGACCGCCTCGGCGGGGCCAGGCCACCCCGCTCGTCCGACCGGGCCCGGGCCCGGGCCCGGCCCCGGCCCCGCCGGCAGCGCTGCCTGCCTGCCTGCCCGCCTGCCTGCCCCCCCACCTTCTCCCGCCCCTTCCCCTCTTCCCCCCCACCCTGCCCCGGCCCCGCCGCCCCCTCCCGGTACCGGCACCGCCGCAGCCCCGCCCCCACCTGCGCCCCGTCCGCCGCGCGGTCCTCACAAAATGGCGGCGGCGCTGCCCGGCTCGGCCTCCGCCTCCCGCGTCCTCATTGGGCAGAGGCGCTGTCCGTCAAGCACCGCCCCGTACCTTCACCCCGCCACGGCCGGCATAGGTGGGCCCACCCACGGAGCCGCCATATCCAATCACAGGCGGGCAGGGGCGGGGCGAACAGGCGGTGGAGTGGTCCATTGCGGCCTCCGCGGGGGTTGTGGGGCGGCCCATTGATGGCGGACGGGGGGGGGCTGGAGTGACCCGCGGGAAGTGGGGGCGCGCAGGGTACTGGTGCCCCATACTGGGAGCACTGGTGTGACCCAACGGGCACCCGCACCGCCCCGCCGCCAGCCCCAGCGCCCCTCGCCGCCCATCCCCGAACGCATTCCCTCCCCACCCCCGTCCCAAAACCATCCCATCCCCATCCCATCCCTGTCCCCACACCATCCGCATTCCCATCCCATCCCATCCCATCCCCATCCCAATCACATCCCCATTCCCATCCCATCCCATCCCATCCCATCCCATCCCCATCCCAATCACATCCCCATTCCCATCCCATCCCATCCCATCCCATCCCATCCCATCCCCATCCCAATCACATCCCCATTCCCATCCCATCCCATCCCATCCCATCCCATCCCATCCCTGTCCCTATCCCATCCCAAGTCCATCCCATCTACGTCCCATCCCATCCTCATCCTCAACCCATTCCCATCTTCTCCACGCCCCAGTGCCCATCCCCATCCCATCCATTCCCACCCCACCCCGCCCCGCCGGCGCAGCCAGGGCCCACCCGGTCTCTACAGTCGCTTTATTGGGGGTTGGGGCTGCGCGGGGACATCACCGGGACGCGGGGGGACACGGGGACCCCGGGGCGGGAAGGCACGATGGCGCAGGGGGGGGCCAGGACCCCCGCGCTGCCCCCCCCCGTGCTGCCCTCCGCCGCGTCCCTCCATCGGCTCCGCCGGGGCCCCCCCCCCGTGTCCCGGGGCCCCCCCGGCTCTACTTGTTCTTCTTGAAGAAGCTGAAGCGTTTCTCCCGCTCCTTCTCCTTCCCCTCGCGGGCGCGGGGGGCGGCGGGGCCCTCGGCGGGGGGCGGCACGGGGGGCATGCTCATGGCCCGTGTCACCCCCTTCCCGCCCGCCGGGGCCCCCCCCGGCCCCTCCCGTGGTCCCGCCGGCACCAGGGCGGCCGCTGCCTGGATCACCCGCAGCCAGGTGCTCATCTCCGCCTGCGGGGACGGGCGTCAGCGGGCGTCAGCGGGCGGGCGAGGGCGTGAGTGGGCGTGCAAGGGCGTGAGTGGGTGTGCGAGGGCGTGAGTGGGCGTGTGAGGGCGTGAGTGGGCGTGCGAGGGCGTGAGTGGGTGTGCAAGGGTGTGCGAGGGCGTGAGTGGGTGTGCGAGGGCGTGAGTGGGCGTCTGAGGGCGTGAGTGGGTGTGCGAGGGCGTGAGTGGGTGTGCGAGGGCGAGTGGGCGTGTGACAGAGTGCGAGGGTGTGAGTGGGTGTGTGAGGGCATGAGTGGGTGTGTGAGGGCGTGCGAGGGCATGAATGGGTGTGAGTGGATGTGCGAGGGCGTGCAAGAGCATGAGTGGGCGTGAGTGGGCGTGTGAGGGCATGCGAGGGTGTGAGTGGGTATGCAAGGGTGTGAGCGCGTGTGCAAGGGCGTGCGTGGGTGTGCAAGGGCATGTGTGGGTGTGAGTGTGCGAGGGCATGCGAGGGCGTGCGAGGGCATGAGTGGACGTGAGTGGGTGTGTGAGGGCGTGAGTGGGTGTGCAAGGCTGTGCTTGCATGGCCACACAGGCACCGGTGGGGCTCCACGCGTGAGGAGCTGTTTGCACAGCTGTAACACGCGTGCCTGCACGTGCTCTGCTGTTCACACGGCTGCCCACGCGTGTCTGCGCGTGTGAGGGGGTGTCTCCCGGCCGTGCCCCCCCCCCCCCCCCCCCCGCAGGGTCTCACCTCGTCCTTGGCCTGGAAGAGATACTCCTTCCCGTCGCTCAGCCTGGGGAGGGGGACAGGGCTCAGCCCCCGTGTCCCCGCCGTGTCCCCCCCGTGTCCCCCCGCGTCCCCCCCGTCCCTACCCCAGCTTGAAGACGTGCTTGCGCTTCTTGTAGTGGAGGGCGGGGTGGCAGCGGGCGCCGCGCAGGCTGGCGGGGGGCTCCCCGTGGTAGGGGGCCCCGACCCCCGCGCTCTTGGCGTCCTTGTAGAAGCTGAGGCTGCCCCCCCGCAGCACGCAGTACACGCTCTGCCAGGACCTGGGGGGGGGGAAGCGGAGTGAGGGGGGGCACGGTGCTGTTGGGGGGGGACATGGCTCGGGGGGGGGGGGGAACGGAGCTGCTGGAGGGGACGTGGTGCTGTTGGGGGGGGACACAGCTCTGTGTAGGGGGACACAGCTCTGGGGGGGGGACAAGGCTCCGTATGGGGCGGACACAGCTCCATATGTGGGGGACACACAGCTCCGTGGGCAGGGACATGGCTCCGTGGGGGGGGACACCGCTCTGGGGGGGGACACCGCTCCATGGGGCAGGACACAGCTCCATGGGGGTGGACATGGCTCTGTATGGGGGGGACACAGCTCCATACGTGGGGGGGGGGCAGCTCCATGGCTGGGGACATGGCTCTGTGGGGGAGGACACAGCTCTGCGGGGGGCATGGCTCCATATGGGGGGGGACAGCTCTATGGGGAGGGACATGGCTCTGTGGGGGGGGACACAGCTCCATATGGGGGGGACACAGCTCTACGGGGAGGGACACGGCTCTGGGGGGGGACACACAGCTCTGAGGGGGACACGGCTCCGTGGGGCAGGACACAGCTCCACTGGGGGGGGGACACAGTGCCATGAGGGGACACACATGGCTCCATATGGGGGGGACATGGCACCGTGGGGGGGACAGAGCTGGGGGGACACACATGGTGCTGTTGGGGGGGGACAAGGCTCTGTGGGGAGGGACACAGCACTGCAGGGGGGGACACGGCACCATGGACAGGGGACACGGCACCGCAAGGGGGGACACAGCTCTGTGGGGGGGGACATGGTGCTGTTGGGGGGGACATGGCTCCATATGGGGGGGCAACATGGCTCCATAGGGGGGGCACGGCACAGTAGGGGCAATGGGGAGTTGGGGGGGGACACGGCTCCGTGGGGGGGACACAGCTTGGGGGGACACACATGGCACCATGGGAGGACCCAGACGCAGGGGGGGCTTTCGGGGGGGGGGGTCACACATCCACCACCATCAGCCCGGCAGGGAGAGGGGCCGTGCCCATTTGGGGGAGGGGCCTAGAGGAAGGGGCGTGGCCAAAGGGAGGGCGTGGTCGTGGGGAGTGGCCTAGGAAGGGTGTGTCCCCATGGGCGAGGTCAGAGCGGTGGCCCATGGGGTGGTGTGAACAGGGTGCGGCAAGCGGGGGGGGGTGGCCTGTGTGGGTGTGTCAGAAGGGGGTGTGGCCTATGAGGGCGTGTCCGAAGGGGCGTGGCCTCACCTGTTGGGGGCCTTCTTGCCCTGGGCCTCCATCTCGTGCTTGCGGCAGAGGCCGCCCTCCAGGCTCTCGGGGGCCGGGGGAGTGCGGGGGGGCAGCGTGGCCGCGTGGGCGGGATCGGGGGCCGGGACCCCCCCCGGGCGGCCCCGGGGAGACCCCCCCGGGCTGGGGCCCCGCTCCCGCGCCCCGTTGGTCAGCCCTGGCCCTGCTGACACCTGTGGGGGGACAGGGGGGTGTGGGTCCCCTCCCATGGGGGGACACACAGAGGCATCCGGGGGCCCTCCCTCTTGGAAGGGGGCCCTGGCATTTTGGGGGGAGGGGGGTTACCTGGGCCGTGGCGCTGTCGGGGCAGATCCCATTGACGGCCGGTGCCTCCGGCTGGCGGCTCTGCAGGGCCGGGGCCCTGGGGGGGGGCACGGGGGTGGGCGAGGGGATGGGATGGGGACCCCCCTATCAGCCCAGGCCCCTCCCTGCATGTCCCCCGCCGTGTCCTCTCTTTCCCCAGGACCCCGATGTCCCCTCTGTCCCCTCAGGACTTGCACTGTCTCCTGTGTCCCCCCATGACTCCTGTGCCCCCCCTTCCCTCCCAGTCCCCAGTGTCCCCCCCATATCCCCCCATTTCCCACATCCCCCGGGTCTCCCCCCAGGACCCCCATATCCCCCCCTTATCCCCGGTCCCCAATGTCCCCAGGGTGTTCCACCAGGACCCCATGTTCCCCCACATCCCCCTGGGTCCCCCCAGAACCCCCCCAACCCCTCCCAGACCTGAATGTTCCCCCCAGACCCCCCCAGACCCCCTCAGACCTCCACGTTCCCCCTGTGTGTCCCCCAGACTCCCTCACCCCCCCCCCCCCCAGATCTCCATGCTCCCCCCATGTCCCTTCTAGACCCCCCAAAACCCCCCCAGATCTGAATGTTCCCCCCCAAACCCCCCAGGTCCCTCCAGACCTGAATGTCCCCACCCGCCCCCCCCCCAGACCTCCACGTCCCCCCCACCCATGCCCCATTCCTCACCGCTGTGGCTCCCCGGTCCCCACGCCGTTCTGGATGTCGGGGGGCACTGACGGGGGGGCCCCCCCAGCCTCAGGCTGCGCAGGGGGGGGCGTGGGTGGCCGCCTCTTCCTCGCCTCCTCCTCCTCACGCCGTCGCCGCTCCTTCTCCTCCAGCTGGGGGGTGGGGGGGACACAGAGGGGATCAGCGCCTGTACCGAGCACGCCGGGGCTCAACCGGCAGCGGGGTGCCCCCCTCCCGTGCCCCCCCCTCACCGTGGTGAGGCGTTCCAGGGCGGCGAAGCGCTCCTCCCAGGCGGCGGCCGCTTTCTGGAAGCCCTGATGGCGCTTGATGAGGTTCTCCACCTCGGCCACGCTGCTCCCCAGCTCCGCCGAGCGCACCAGGGGCTCCTGGCTGGAGAGCCAGGCCTCCGCCATGCTGGCGTCCCGCCCGAACATCAGCACCTCCAGCACTGTGGGGAGACGGGGAGGGGGGCACGGCGTGGACCCAGGCGTCTGAGTGGACCCAGCCCCCCCCCTCCCCCCCAGTCCCCCCAGGGGTGCCCCCAACCCCACGCTCACCGATCTGCAGCCAGTCCATCTTCTCCTTCCAGCGGTCCCCGATGTCCCGGCGGCGTTCCTGCAGCTGCGAGAGCTTCTCCGAGATCTGGGGATGGCGGGGGGGTGAGTGCGTGGCACGGGGCGGGGGGGACGCAGGGACGGGATACAGGGATGGGGACACGGGGATGGGGACAGAGATATGGGTATGGGGATGAGGACATGGGGATGGGGACACGGGGATGGGGACAGAGATATGGGGACGGGGATGAGGACATGGGGATGGGGACACGGGGGTGGAGATGGGATACAGGGATGGGGACAGAGGCATGGGGATGGGGACAGGGATACAGGGATGGAGACAGAGACACCGGGATGGGGACGTGGGGATGGGGACACAAGGACAGAGAGATACGGGGATGGGGAGACAGGGACAGGGACACAGGCACGGAGATGGGGATGGGGACACAAGGATGACAACAGGGACGGGGACACGGCGATGGGGACAGAGGTACAGAGAAACGGAGATGTGGATGGGGACATGAGGACAGCGACAGGGATGGGGACACAGGGATGGGGACGCAGAGATGAGAACAGGGACGTGGAGATGGGATGAGGACACGGAGGTGGGGACACGGGGACGGGGAGGGCCCCACCTTGTCGGCGGCGTAGTGGCCCTTGTCGAGCAGCGCAGTGCCCATGGCCACGCAGGCGTCGAAGCTGTCGGCCCGCGCTTCCACCTCTGCCTTGATGCTCTGGTGGTTCTTGATCACCAGGTCGGCCGAGGACACGTCCCTGCGCCGGGGACGGGGACACAGTCAGCGTCCCCGCGGCGCTGCCGCCGTCCCGGCACGTGCCCCCCGCCCCGGTGGCAGCCCCCTCCTCACCGCGGGCGCTCCTGGCCCTCGATCTGCAGGCGGACGCCGTCCATCCAGAGCAGCAGGTCCCGCACCGCCCGCAGGAAGCGGAATTTGTCGATGGTGTCAAGGAGCAGCCGGCGCCGGCCCTGGCTGCTGCTGCGCAGCTCGGCCCAGGCCTCGCTCACCGCCTGCTCGTGCCGGCGGATGTCGGCCGCCTTCTCCCCGGCATACGCCTTCTCCAGCCGCGCCGCGTCCTCCTGCACCTGGTGCACCTGTGGGCGCAGGGAGGTGAGGCCGTGCCGTGCCACGCTGTGCCCTACTGCACTGTGTCGTGCCATGCTGCACTGTGCCACGCTGTGCCGTGCCGTACTGCACTGTGTCGTGCCATGCTGCACCGTGCCACGCTGTGCCGTGCCGTACTGCACTGTGTCGTGCCATGCTGCACCGTGCCACGCTGTGCCGTGCCGTACTGCACTGTGTTGTGCCATGCTGCACTGTGCCATACCAAGCTGTGCCACGCGGTGCTGTGCCACGCCGCACCACGCTGGGCCTCACCGTGCCGTGCCGCGCCACGCCATACTGTGCCACACCGCACCACACTGCCGTGCTATGCAGGGCTGCACCGTGCTGGGCTGGCTGCACCATGCCATGCTGCACTGTGCTGTGCCGCGCCGTGCCGGGCTGCACCGTGCTGTGCCATGCAGGGCTGCACTGTGCCGTGCTGCACCGTGCTGTGCCGCGTACAACTGCGCCATGCCACGCTGCGCCGTGCCGTACTGCATCACGCTGCACCGTGCTGTTTCATGTTGTGCTGTTTCACGGCACGCCGCACCGCGCTGTGCCACCCCGCGCCGTGCCGCGCTGCTATCCCGCCCCGTGCCGCACCGTCCCCCGTGCCGCACGGCTCACCTGGGCGCTCAGGGCCTGGATGTCGTGCTCGTAGGCGGTGTGCATGCGCTGCATGGCCTCGGCCGTGTTCAGGTCGCGGCCCACCTCATCCGGCAGCTGCTTCTGCTTGTGCTGCACCTGGGCCAGGGTCTCGCGGGCGTCGTGGTAGAACCGGTGCAGCTCGTAGGAGGCCGCCAGCATCTGCGACCGCGTGTCGATCAGCTCCAGCAGGTCGGCCCAGGCCTCGTTCAGCCCATCCTTCCACTCAGCCACCGTGGCGTTCTCCGAGTGCCCCGCTGCGATCAGCGTGTCCGCCAGCCCGTTGACAGCGTCCACCCGCTCCTGCCCGATGCTGCTCGTGTCCCGCGAGAACTCCCTGAACTTGTCCCGCAGCATCTGCGGGGAGGGGGCGAGCCGTGTCAGGGACGGCGGGGAGGTGACACGGGGACACCCCAGCGCCCTCCCGCCCTGTCCCCGCACCGTGACGTGCTCGTAGTCCTGGCCCAGCTCGTGGGAAGCGGCCACCACCTCCCGCTCCGAGATCCACTGTTCCAGGTCGTCCACGTCGCGTTTGAGCTGGCAGAGCCGCTGGTGCTCCTGCAGCGTGGCCCGGCGCTCCTCCGCCAGGTCCTTCAGGCTGGCGTAGAGCTTGTCCACCTGGCCCTGGCGTAGCGTCAGCCGCTCGCTGCGGGCACGGCGGCCGTCAGCTCCGGCGGCACCGGGCACCTGCTCCCGGGGGACGATGTGTGCGGGGGTGGGAGGTGGTGCGGGGACACGGGGTCCTCGGGAGACGATGGACGTGGGGGTGGGAGGTGGCAGGGGGGGACACGGTCCTCGTGGGATGATGAACGTGGGGATGGGGGGTGTGGGGGACACGCAGTCCCTACGGGATGATGTGTGTGGGGATGGGAGGTGGTGGTGGGGGACACACACGGGGTCACCGAGGGATGATGCAGGCAGGGATGGGAGGTGGCAGGGGGACACACAATCCCTGTGGGACGATGCACATGGGGATGGGGGGTGTCAGGGGACACCCGTCCCCGTGGGATGATGCTGGCGGGGATGGGGAGTGTCAGGGGACGCCCGTCCCCCATGGGACCATGCAGACGGACCCGGGGACGTCACCCACCTCTCGGGGTGTCCGCTGGCCACCATGTCGCGGCTCTGCACCGAGAGCTGGTGCACGGTGTGGGCGTAATCCCGCAGCGCCTGCTCCAGCACCAGGTGCTTGCTGACCATGGCCTGGGCGCTCAGCTCGTCCTGGGGGGGGGGATCACAGCGGCTCAGGGGGGGGGGCACGGGGCTGGGGTGGGGGGCACACCGCCCCGGGGCCATACCTTGGCCTTCTCCTGGGACATCATGTGCAGCTCCTGCTCGCCCATCCAGGCCTCGGCCTCGGCGGCGTCGCAGTAGAACTGCTGGGCGGCATGAGCCCGCTCCAGACGCCGGTGCCGCAGCTCCGCCTGCAGCCGCAGCTCCTGCCAGGCTTCCTGCAGCTCCCGCACCCGCTCGGCCGGGCCCGACAGTCCCCCACGCCGCCCCAGCAGCTCCTCCACCCGCCGCTCGTGGCCCTGCAGCTCCTTCTGCAGCGTCTGGGGAACGCACGGGGTGAGCGGGGGCATCCCCCGGGGATGGTGGGACCCCCCCGCGGGGGGCAGCGGCGGCTGCCGGACCCCCCCCAACCCACCTGGTTCTTCTTTATCAGGAGCTGGACGGAGGGCAGGTCCTTGCCGTGGTCGGTGGACACAGCCAGGGGTCTGCGCTCCTTCACCCACAGCTGGTGGGAGACGGGGGGGTCAGGGACGCTGGGGGTCCCCGGGGTCCCTGCCCACGGCCGGGCGCCCACTCACAATCTCGTCCTCCAGGTCACGGTTAAACTGGTGCTCCTCCTTGGAGGCCAGGAGCTTTCGGCAGCGCTCCCGCAGCGGCTCCCGCAGCCCCAGGAACTGCTCCTCCACGGCGCGGACCTGCCCCTGCACCTCGGCTGCGCTGGCATCCTCCCGGCTGAGGGCCTGCGCCTGCGCCCGGATCGCCTCCACCTCCTTCTCCCGCACCGCCATCTGCTTCTCCAGCATCTGCCCGGGACGTGGGGCAGGTGAGCGACCCCGTGCCGGGCACCCCCCTGTCCTGGGCACCCCGCTGTGCCGGGCAGCCTTCCCTGTGCACCTCTGTCCCCTGCACCCCATCTCCTGCACCCCATCCCCATGCATCCCTGTCCCAGGCACGCCTGTCCCCTGCACTGCATCTCCTGCACCCCATCCCTGTGCACCCCTGTGCCCTGCCTCCCATCCCTATGCACCCCCTGTGCCAGGCACCCCTTCCTTGTACAACCCCTGTCCCCTGCACCCCGTATCCTGCACCCCGGCCCCGTCCACCCCATCCCCTGTACCCTGTCCCCTGCATGCTCATCCCTGCACACCCTGTCCTGCAGACCCTGTCCCCTGCAGACCCCGTCCCCGCAGACCCCGTCCCCACAGAGCCCGTCTCCATGCCCCCTGTCCCCTGCACCCCCGTCCACTGCACCCCTGTCCCCTCCAGACCCCGTCCCCTGCAGACCCCGTCCCTGCAGACCCCATCCCCTCGGCAGGCCGGACCTGCTGCTTCTTGAGCAGGATGTTGACGCTGGTGAGGTCCTTGCCGTAGTCATCGGAGCGCAGCTGGGCGTGCACGCCGGCCAGCCAGCCCCGCAGCGCCGTGCAGGACTGGGCGCACAGCTCGGCGCGGTTGGCGTCAAACAGGCGCCGCGCCTTCGTCCGCGTGGTCGACTCCAGCTCGTCCCACAGCCCCCGCAGCGCTGCCAGCTTCTCCGTCACCACCGTTCCCAGCTCCGGCTTCGCCGACGCCAGCTGCTGGCCCTCCTGCCAGGGACACTGGTGTCAGCAGGGCCGCACCGGAGGGGGTCTCGGCACCCCGCCCTCGCCCCCGGCCCCACCTTCTCCATCTTCTCCAGCCAGCCCTTGTTGGCGGCCAGCTCGGCCGCGAAGGCCTGGTGCTTCTGCCACTTGGTGTGCAGGTTGCGGGCCTCCTCGTAGGAGACGTCCTGGGCCGTCAGCATCTTCTCATTGATCCAAAGCGTGAGCTGCCAGGGGGAGAGCAGGGACGGGGCCGTCACGCCATGCTGGCCCCATCCCGTCCCTGTTCCCATCCCATCCCACCCCATCCCGTCCTCGTTCCCGTCCTCAGCTCATCCCCACCCCATGCCGTCCCTGTTCCCTCTCCATCCCACCCCATCCCATCCCTTTCCCATCCCATCCCATCCCTGTTCCCATCCCCATCCCTGTTCCCCTCCCCATCCCATCCCATCCCCATCCCCATCCCTGTTCCCATCCCACCCCACCCCACCCCATCCAGTCCCTCCCGGGCTCCCACACTCACCTCCTGCCCGTCCTGCAGGAACCGCTGCAGCTCCAAATTGTCCCGCAGCCGCCCCAGCAGCTCCTGGGCCATGTCCCGGTTCCTTCGGTGCCTGCGGCAAGGGCAGGGGGTGAGGGCTGGGCCGGGGACCCTGGTGCCACAGCTGGGCCATGAGGGGGGGACCCCGTACCTGCTCTCCACCGAATCCACCGTCTCCTGCACCTTGTCGGCGTGGAGGCTGCCCTCGGCCACCAGCTTGCGGCCAGTGGCCACCAGCCCCTGGACGCGTTCCCCGTTGGCCTCCATGGTGGCCATGAAGTCCTCGTGCTTCTTGACAGAGGCCTCGGCTCCTGGCAGCGTGCCGGGCATCTCCGTGTGCGACAGGGCATACTCCTGTGCAGGGTGACGGACTGGGCATCACCGCCGCCCTTCCGGCACCCCAGGGTCCCCCCTGCTGCCGGTGCTGCTGGCTTCGCCTCCCCAGCCGCTCACCTGGGTGCTGAGGACACCCTCGACCTGCTTGGAGTCGCGGAGGAAGAGCTGGAAGGCGAAGGCTTGGGAGAGGAGATGGTGGCGGTTCTCCCACATCCTCCCCAGCTCCTCCCAGCCCGTGTCCAGAGCCTCCAAGCGCTGGTGCAGAAAGACGTGCTGCGCGTCCGTCTGTCCCTGCGTCACCTCCCGGCCCACGGCTCGCGTGCTGCGGTAGTCGTCGCCGTAGTGGGCGATCTCCTTACGGATGCTCTCGTGCTGACTCAGCAACCGTTCAGCCTCGACCAGGGTGGCCGGCACGTCCTCGGAGGCCACAGCCGTCTGGGTGCGGGATAGCCAGGCCTGGAAGGCGGCCAGGTCCCGCAGGAAGCCCTGCAGCTTGCTGGCCTCCCCCAACGACTCCTCGCGTCGCCGCAGGCTGCGGCACAGTTCGTCCCACACCGCCTCGATGGCCGACAGCCGGGCCAGGATGGCGGGCGCCTGTTCCGGGTGTTCGGCCGCCAACTTCTCCGCCTCGGCTCGCAAATCCCGCACCTTGCCCTGGATGGCTTCCAGGTCGCGCTCCATGCCCGAGAGCTTGCGCTGCAGGGCCATGACGCCGGCCAGGTCATTGCCCAACCCCTGCGTCGACTCGATCACCTTTGTCTTCTCCCGCATCCAGGACGTGGTCTCGTTGCACTCCAGGTGGTAGTTCTGGATGTTCAGGGCCGACGTCAGCGCCTCCTTCTTCTGGTCGGCCAGCGCGCGGAACCGCTCCCACCTGTGCGGCAGCGGGGACGGGGGGACGCGTCAGCCGGCACCGCGCACGGAGCGGCCGGCCCTGCCTGCAGCTGCCCGGCTGTCCTGCCTGGAGCATCCCTCCCTGCCTGGAGCATCGTCCAGCTTGGAGCATCATCCTGCCTGGAGCGTGGTCCTGCCTGCCTTGGAGCACCCATCCCTGCCTGGAGAACCCGTCCCTGCTTGGACCATCGTCCAGCTTGGAGCATCCCTCCCTGCCTGGAGCATCCCTGCCTACAGCAACACCCTGCCTGGACCCTCATCCTGCCTGGAGCCCCCCTGCCCGCATCGCCCACCACCCACCTGGTGTTGAGCTGCTCGCGGGTGGCACGGATGCTCTCCTGGTTGCGCTGGTCGGTGGCCAGCAGCTGGTCGGCGATGCGGTTGACGGCGGCCACGCGGGACGCCAGGTTGTTCATCTCCGGCTCCAGCGTCTCGAAGCTGTGGGCAGGGAGCGGGGATGGGGGCTCAGCGCCCGCTGGGGGGGCCGTGCCGCGCCGGTTGGTGTGGGGGGGTCTGGTGCTGGCGCTCACCGCTGCTGCACCACCTCCAGGTCCTCCAGCTTGTCGGGGACGTGCATGGCGTGCAGCCACTGCTCCTTCTCACCCACCCACAGCCCGCAGGCGTCCGCCTCGCTGCGCATGGTGTAGAGGCTGAGAGCGTCCTGCAGGTCCTGCCGCCGGCGCTCCGCTCGCGCCGCCAGCTCCTGGTAACGCCGCTCCAGCACCGGCAGCCGACCCGCCGCACCAGGAACGTCGGCGAAAGCGGGCGGCAGGGCGCGAGCCTGCTCGTGCAGGGCGTCGATGGCGGGGCGGTGGCTCCGCACCTCCTCCTGCACCTCCCGGTGCTGCCGGGCCAGGCTGCGGGTGGAATACTCGTCGTGGCCCAGCTCGGGGCTGGACGCCAGGCGCAGGGCGTCCTCCAGCCAGGCCTCCGTGTCCGCCGCCTCCGCCTGGAACTGGAAGAAGCCGGCGGCTTCCCGCAGGCGTCGCTCACGCTCGGCCGCCAGCTCGGCCAGTGCCCGCCAACGTCCTTCCATCTCCCGTACCCGTTCGGCCACCTCGGCCGCCCCCAGCCGGCCCTCGGCCGCCAGCCCCCGGCCCCGGGCCAGCGCCTGCTCCAGCGGCCCCGCACGCCCGCTCAGCTCCCCGCGGAAGGCGTCGTGCTGGCTCAACAGGCGCAGGGAGCTGGTCAGGTCCCGGCCGACGTCCTCGGAGGAGAGGAGCCGTTCCTGCTCCCGCATCCAGGCCTCCTCCTCCCCGGTGTCCCAGAAGAATTTCCAGAGTCGCCGCGACTCCTCCAGCCGAACCCGGCGCTGTCCCGCCAGCTCCACCAGCTCCCGGTAACGCAGCTCCAGCGTGGCCACGCGCTCGCGCACCGCCGCCGGCTCGCAGGGCTGGTAGCCTGCAGGGACCCCCGGCAGGTCCCTGAGGGGGCTCGGGGTGCACCGGCCGCCCCGGGGGGCTGGGGGGCATCTCAGGAGCTGGGGGTCCAGGGTCCACCAGCCACCCCGGGGGTCTGGGGCCGGGGCCAGGAGCTATCCTGGGGCGCGGGGGTCTGGGATACACCAGCTGCCCCGGGGGCTGGGGGCTGTCCCAGGGGCTGGGGGTCCAGGGGGCACCGGCTGTGCCGGGTGGCTGGGGGCTGTCCCGGGATTTGGGGGTTCAGCGGGCACCGGCCACACCGGGGGGCTGGGGCTGGGGGCCATCCCGGTGTTTGGGGGTGTTTGGGGGTCTAGGGCACTCCTGGGTTTTGGGGGTCCAGGGTGCACCTGCCCTGGGGGTCTGGGGGCCAAGGTCGGGGGCTGTCCCGGGGGTTGGGGATCTGGGGCCATGCCAGGGTTTAGGGGTCTGGGGTCCAGCAGCCACCCTGGGGGTCTGGGGTCAGGGCTGTCCCCCGCTGGCATGCACTGGCCATCGCAGGGGTCCCGGGGACCGCGGGGCACCCTGGCCGCACTCACCCTCACTGGGCACGGCGAATCGCTGCGCCGCGGCGCTCACCGCCCGCACCCGCTCCGCCTGCGCCGCGATGTCGGCCTCCACCAGCGCGTGGATCTGCAGCAGGTCGTCCACCCCGTGCAGGTGCTTCCCCAAATCCTGCGACTGCAGCCGGCCCTGCGGGACCCGGAGGGGGACATGGCAGCGTCAGGGTCCGGCCACCGCGCCCCCCGCCCCGTGCCCACCGCCACACCGGTACCTTCATCTCCTCCATCCAGTCCATGAGATGCGCCAGGTCCTGCAGCATCTTCTGCAGCTCCAGGTGCAGCAGCAGCCGCTCGCGGCGGGCGGCCACCAGCTGCCGGAGGAAATCCCAGAGCCGAACCACGTTGTCGCGACGTGTCAGGACACGGCGGATGTCGTGGTAACGCTCGGCCTCCAGCTCGGCCGCCACCGCGCTCACTGCCTGCACCCGCTCGCTGTAGGCCACGATGTCCGTCTCGATGGCCTCGTGTTTCCGCACCGCCGCCTCCACCGCCGACATGTCCGTCCCAAAGTTGTCCTGGCGGGGGACGGTGAGACGTAAGGATGGGGCGGGGGCCAGCCCCTGTGTCCCCGGGGACCCCCGGTCACCCCGGGGTCGGTGAGGGGTGGTGGTGGGGAGCGGGACCCCCAGACACTTTGGGTCCCCAGGGTGGAGTGGGGACCCCGGGTGTCTGGGGCCGTGCGGTGGAGCAGGGACCCTCAGTCACCTCGGGGTCATTGGGGGAGGGGGGAATGGGACCCCCAGACACCTTGGGTCCCCGAGGGTGGTGGCAGTGGGGCACGGGACCCCCATCTGCCCGGGTCCCTGGGGTTGGTGGCAGAGGGGAGCGGGACCCCCAGACACCTTGGGTCCCCAGGGTCGGTGGCGGTGGGGAGCGGGACCCCCCGCCACCCGGGTCCCTGGGGTCACTGGGAGGTGGCGGTGGGGGCACGGGACCCCCATCGGCCTGGTTCCCCCGCCAGCCGGCACCTGGGAGACGAGGCGCTGGTTCTCGCTCAGCCAGGTCTCCCGCATGGCCGCCTTGCGGTCGAATCTTGCCGCCAGCTGCTCCAGCTTCTCCTGCCGGATCAGCTCGGTGCGCAGCGCCAGCTCCCGCTCGTGCTCCGCCTTCTCCAGCCGCTCCCAGGCCTGCCGAGAGACGACTCCCCGTCAGCCCCCCCGGCACGGCACGGCACCGCGCCACCCCCGTCCCCGTCCCCGTCCCCGTCCCACCTTGTTGATGTCGGAGATGAGCTTCCCCTCCCGCGGCACGTAGACCTTCTGGTTGTTGGCCCGCATGCGGCTCTGGACGGTGAAGAGCAGCACCTCCAGGTTGCCCTTCTCCATGAACCTGGGGAGGGAGGGGGGGGAGATGCGACGCTGAGCCCCCCCGGGGACCCCCAGCCCTGCCGGGGTGCAGGGGGGTGTCACGGGGGCTCACTTGGGGGGCTTCTCGACGGTGCGGTAGGTGTTGAAGGCCTGGAGCTGGTTCTGCACGCCGGGCAGCGCGTTGGCCAGCTGCCGGTCGTTGAGGGTGAGGATGGTCTGCTCGATCCAGCCCAGCAGCTCGCCCGCCAGCTCCTCGTACTTCCCCACCAGCTCCTCCGCCTCCCGCGCCGCGTCCAGCACCTGCGGCACCGTCCGTCTGTCCATCTGCTGTCCCCCGCCGGCTCATCCCACCAGCCATCTGCCCGCCACCTGCCTGCGCTCCGTCCTGCCGGATCCCTGCTCGGCCGCTGCCCGGCCGTCTGTCCATCCCTCTGTTAAGCGTCCGCCTCCTCCCTCCTGCCCCCCAGCCAGCCGTCTGTCTGTCCATCCGTTTGGGTGCCCATTCGGCTGTCTGTCCATCTCCTCCCTCCCACTCTCTCGCCAGCCGTCCATCTGTCCATCCATTTGGGCACTCCTACATCTATCAGTCCATCTCCATCTGTCTGTCTGTCCATCCCTTTGTCCTCCCCTCCATTTAGCTGCCCATCCTCTCTTTCTCTCCGTCTGTCTGTCCATCCATTTGGGCGCCCATTTGGCTGGCTGTCCATCTCCTCCCTCCCTTTTCCTATCCATCTGTCTGTCTGTCCATCCCTTTGTCCTCCCCTCCATCTAGCTGTCCCTCTCCCCTCTCTCTCTGTCTGTCTGTCCATCCATTTGGGCCCTCATTTGTCTTCTTCCTCCATTCATCTGCCCCCCGTTCACCTCTCTGCCCATCTCTCCCTCCCTCCAGCCCTCCATGCATCCGTCCGTCTGTCTGTCCGCCCGCCCCCTCTGCCCTGTCACCTTCCCGATGCGCTTCCCCTCCACCGCCAGTGCCTTCATCTTGGAGAAGTAGTGGTAGAAGGTGGCCACGTAGGTGATGATGGACTTCTCATCCGGCTGGTCCACGTTGACGTCTGCGGGGAGCAGAGTGGTGGGGGTGAGTGTGGCCGCCCCCCGCGGCCCCCCACAGCCCCCATACCCCCCGCGGCCCCCCACAGCCCCCCCGTGCCCCCCCCGGCTCCTCCTCACCCTCAGGGTCCAGCAGCTTGGTCAGACCGAGCTCGCGCTCGGCCAGGTTGAAGGCGCTTTGCAGGTTGTAGTGCGCGTTGCAGCGCCGCAGCGTGTCCATGTCCACCAGGTCCGGCCTGGGCAGCGGGAGAGCCTCAGCCCCACGGCCCCTGCCCCACGGCCTGCCCCACATCCCCATCCCGCACCCCATGTGCTGCGCCCCACGGCCCACATCCCGCATCCCGCATCCCACGCAGACGTCACCGTGCGCCCCACGGCCCCTGCCCTGTGCCCCACGGCCCCTGCCCCACGCAGATGTCACCGCGTGCCCCACGGCCCCTGCCCCACGCTGCCGCCACTGTGCCCGCCATGCCCCACCTGTGCTTGTGGATGATGGCGTTGAAGGCCAGCCCGTCCCGCCAGCTCGTGGTGAAGTTGTGCACGTTCACGTTCGGGTACCTGCCAGGCGCTGGGGTCAGGGCTCAGCCTGGGACCCCCGGGACCCCCCCCGGACCCCTCCAGGACCCCCCGGGACCCCCCAAGACCCCCTGCTCCACGCTCACCCCGCCGTCTTCATCTGGCACCAGAGCAGCAGTGCATCCTTGGCAGACTTCTTCTCCTTGTTGTCCTCCGTCTCCACGCTGATGTCCTGGATCTGGGGGGGCAGCGCGGGGTGAGTGGGGGCCCCCGGATCACCCCACGGCTGGGTACGGGTATGTGGGGGGGCTCCCGGCTGGGGCAGGGGGCTCCAGGGTGGGGGTGCAGACCCACAGCGGGTGCAGAGACCTTGTAGTGGGTGCAGGGACCCCACAGTGGGTTCAGGGACCCCCACGGTGGGTGCAAGACCCCCACAGTGCATGTGAGACCCCCGCAGCAGACTCAGGGACCCTGCAGCAGGCTCAGGGACCCCACAGGGGGTTCAGGGACCCCCATGGTGGGTGCAAGAACCCCGTGGGAGATGCAGGAACCCTTGCAGTAGATGCAGGGACCCCACAGTGGGTTCAGGGACCCTCACAGTGGGTGCAAGACCCCCGTGGCAGATGCAGGGAGCCCCACAGTAGATGCAGGGACACCACAGTGGGTTCAGGGACCCCCATGGTGGGTGCAGGACCCCCCATGGCAGATGCAGGGACCCCGCAGTGGGTACAAGACAGCTGTGACAGATGCAGGAACCCCACAGTGAGTTCAGGGACCCCCACGATGGGTGCAAGACCCCCATGGCAGATGCAGGGACCCCACAGTGAGTTCAGAGACCCCCACGGTGGGTGCAAAACCCCCACAGTGCATGCGAGACCCCCGCGGCAGATTCAGGGACCCCACAGCAGGCTCAGGGACCCCACAGTGGGTTCAGGGACCCCCACGGCGGGTGCAAGACCCCCATGCTGGGCGCAGGGACCCCCGCGGCAGATTCCAGGACCTCCGCGGCAGAGGTGGCGATACCTGGAAGCGGAGGATGATGGTCCAGACGAGGCCGAGGGTGAGGCGGTGGTTGCCATCCACGATGTCGTGGGAGCCCACGTTCTCCAGGTGCACCCGCTGCTCCTTGAGGAACTGCAGCGCCTTGTCCACGTTCTCCAGGCAGTGGATCCGCATCCGGCCCTTGGTGGGCTTGGGCTGGACAGGGCAGGGGCAGGGTCAGGCCCCCCGGCGCACAGGGAGGGGGTCCTGGGTCTGGGGGTCCTGGGGAGGATCACCCAGGCACTGGGGTCCCAGGGAAGGGGTGCTCAGGTGCCGGAGATGCAGGAAAAGGGGTGCCAGATACCGGGGTCCCAGGGAATGGGGTGTCTGGGGGTCCCAGGGAAGGGGTCCCGGGTGTTGGGTCCCAAGGAAGGGCATGTCTGGGGGTCCCAGGGAAGGGGTCCCGGGTCTGGGGGTCCCAGGGAGGGTCACCCAGGCACTGGGGTCCCAGGGAAGGGGTGCTCAGGTGCCGGAGATGCAGGAAAAGGGGTGCCAGATACCCGGGTCCTGGGGAAGGGGGTGCCTGGGGGTCCCAGGAAAGGGGTCCTGGGTGTTGGGGTCCCAGGGAAGGGGGTTCCTGGGGGTCTTGGGGAAGGGGTCCCAAGTGTGGGGGTCCTGGGGAAGGGGGTGCCCAGATGCTGAGGTCCCAAGGCAGGGGGTTCCTGGGGGTCCCAGGAAAGAGGTCCCGGAGGCTGGGGGTCCTGGGGAGGCTCACCTGGACACAAGGGTCCCGGGAAAGGGGGTGCCTGGGGATCCCAGGAAAGGGGTCCTGGGTATTGGGGTCCCAGGAAGGGGGTGTCTGGGGGTCCCGGGGAAGGGGTTCCGGGGCCTGGGGGTGCTGGGGAGGGTCACCTGGGCACTGGGGTCCTGGGGAAGGGGGTGCCTGGGGGTCCCAGGGAAGGAGTCCCGGGTCTGGGGGTCCTGGCAAGTGTCACCCGGGCTGCTGGGGTCCCGGGGAAGGGGTGCTCGGACGCCAGAGACCCAGGAAAGGGGGTGCCAGATACCGGGGTCCCGGGGAAGGGGTGCCGGGTGTTGGGGTCCTGGGAAAGGGGGTTCCTGGGGGTCCCGGGGAAGGGGTCCTGGGTGTGGGGGTCCCAGGGAGGGTCACCCCAGCACTGGGCTCCCGAGAAAGGGGTGCCTGGACACCGGAGTCCCAGGGAAGGGGGTGCCTGGGTGTTGGGGGGGCAGGGGGGTGCCCACACACAGGGGTTCCTGGGGGTGCCCATCCGGGGGTCCCCAGGGGGTGCCCATCCGGGGGAGGGGGGGGTCCCCGCTCACCAGCTGCTCCCCTGAGAGCACCTCCAGCAGGCGCAGCAGCATGCGGCCGTCCCGCAGGTCGCTGTACAGGTCCCCCAGCCGGCAGGTCCCCCGCGCCAGGTGGGAGTTCACCCACTTGGTGAAGGTCTTCTTCTGCACCGCCTCGCGCTCGTCTGGGGGGGGGGGGGTGTCAGTGGGGGGGGCAGAGACACCCCCCCCCCACCAGAGACCCCCTCCCCCAGCCAGAGACCCCCCACCCCGGCCAGAGATGGAGGGCCGGGACTCCCAACCCGCAGCAGCACCGTGAGGCCGGGACCCCCATCGTGGGGCAGCACCGGTGGGACCAGAGAGCCAGGTAACCCCCCCACAGCCGGGGGTCCGGGGGTGTCCCCCCTCCTCTGCCCCCCAACCCAAGGGACCCAGGCGTCCGGGCCCCCCTGATGGGGGGGGGGGGTCGGGGGGGCTCTCGGCTCCCCGCGCCAGCCGTGCCCGGCACCGGCCTGGGATTAGCGGTAAGAGGATTTGGGGCTGGACCGTGGGGGGCCGCGGGGGGCTGGGGGGTTTTGGGGGCCCGCGGGGGGCTTGGGGGGGCCACGGGACAGCGGCACAGCCCCCGCGCGTGGGACCACCCCGGGCTGGAAGAGCCGGGAGGTGCCCAGGGTGGAGGCACGCGCGTGTGCACCGCAGACCGGGACCCACCGCCGCGCACACGCGTGCGCACCGCCAGCCAGCGCACGCCTGTCAGGGTGGGAGACACGCGTGTGCAGGGCCGGCGGCGGCCAGGCGCGTCGCACACGCGTGTGAGCAGGTGCTGGCCCGGGCAGGCACGGTCACGCGAGCGACCGACACGCAGGGTCACGGCACACACGCGTGTGCAGGCGCGGGGCTGCCCCCCGCCGGGTACGGTCACGCGCAGGTGGGCACGCGGGGCCGGCACGCTGCGCACACGCGTGTGCACGCCTCGAGGACGGGGGGGCAGGGCCCGGCCCGGGGGGGGGACACGCTGCCACCGCCCCCCCCCCGGCCCCTGTTTGCTCGACCGAGGCCGGAGCAGAGTCCAGCCCCCGGGGACGGCGGGGGGGCCGCGGCCGGACACCCAGGTCCCCCCCCGGACACCCGGGTCCCCCCGGACGCCTGGGTCCCCCCCCGGACGCCTGGGTCCCTGCTGCTCCCAGGGTGCCCCCCCCACCCCCACCCCGGCTGAGGGGTCCCAGGCATCGGGGCTCCCCCCTCCAGCCCCCCCCAAGGTGAGGAGGGACCGCCGGCGTCCGGGCGCACCCTTGGCCCCCTCCCCCCCCAGAGGGGACCCAGGCGTCCGGGGGTGTCGGGCGTCGCCCCGCGGGGTTTGGGTGTGCCAGTTTCGGGGTGCGGGGCGGGGGGTGGGGGGGGCGCGGTGGTTTCAGGGAGGCTCGTGGGAACCTGGAGGGATCTATAGGGTCTGGGGGGGAGCGGGGTTGGGGGGCAGCTGCAGGGTCTGGGGGGGACCCAGAGGGACCCGTGGGCGGGGCACCCGTGCAGCCGGAGGGGGCACCTATAGTGCCTCAAGGGACACCTATAGGGCCCTGGAAAACACTTATAGGGCCCGGGGGGGGGGGGGTCTATAGGGCCTGGAGGGGTCTATAGGGTCTGGAGGGACCCACAGGTCCTGGGAGGACCCTGGAGGCACCTGTGGGGCTCTGGGGAGCCCCATAGGGACTGGGGGGGACCCAGGCAGGACCTATAAGGCCAGGGGAGACTATAGAGATGGGGGGGAGCGTCTATAGGGTCTGGGGGGGACATCTGGGGA
The DNA here is from genome assembly GCF_035582795.1 of Mycteria americana. Classification (NCBI taxonomy): domain Eukaryota; kingdom Metazoa; phylum Chordata; class Aves; order Ciconiiformes; family Ciconiidae; genus Mycteria; species Mycteria americana. Next base: position 201,497 of record NC_134394.1, on the reverse strand, counting down.
AGAGCTATGGGGACTGGGAGGAGCTGGGGGTGACCTCCAGGCTGTGGGGAGCCCCACAGCGGCTGGCAGGACCCATAGAGGTGACCTATAGGGCCAGCGGTCACCTATAGGGAACGGGGTGGGGAGCAGCGGGACTTGGGGGGGGGGGCACAGAGGGACCGGGGGAGGCACAGAGGCACTTGGGGGGCACAGAAGCACTTGGGGGGCACAGAGGGGGCCTACGGGGACAGGGGGGGGGACAGGGGGACCGGGAGGGCCCTGGGGGGGACTTGGGGGGGTTCCGCGGGGACAGGAGGGTCCCAGCACGGACCGGAGGTCCCCGTCCCCCTGGGGCTCCCCCTGTCCCCGTCCCGGGGGGGGCCCCGTCCCCTGTCTCACCTTGGAGCTGCTTGAAGCGTCCCTCGAGGACGCCGGGGAGCTGGGCCGGGCTGGCGGCGGCGGCCGGGCAGAGCCGGGGGGCGGCGGGGGGCGCGGGGGGGCAGCGGGCCATGACGGGGGGCCGGGAGGGGCCGTGGGGCCGTGGGGCCGTGGGGCCGTGGGCCGTGGGGCCGTGGGGCCGGGCGCTGCGGCGGGGCTGGGCGGGCGAGGGCGGCGCCGGGATTTACATCAAAACAGGTTGGGCGGCTCGGCGTGTGCGTGTGCACGCGTGTGCACGCGTGTGCGTGTCTGCATGTGTGCGTGCACACGCGGGCGTCTGCACGTGGCCGCGCGCGCGCCGGTGGCCGCGCGCGCGTGCACGTCTGCGCGTGCCCGCGCGTGTCACGCGTGTGCGTTTCACGCGTGCGCGCGTTTCACGTGTGCGTGCCCGTGCGCCGGTGGCTGCACGTGCGTGCGCGCGCGTCCGCGTAGCTGCGGGCGCCGGCGTGCGCGGGTGCGCGCGGGCACGTGTGCGTGTGCGCCTGTGCGTGCAGCTGCACGGGCACGCGTGTTCACAGGCGTGAACGAGGCGTGTGTCCTTGTGCACGTCTTACGTCTGCGCCCGGCTGCGTGTGCACCTGCCTCCGTGTGTGTGCGTGTGCGTGTGCGCAGCCGGGGGGGGTCAGGGGGTGCGGGGGGGTCACCCCCACCCCTGGGTCCCCTCGGGGGGGGTCAGGGGGTGCGGGGGGGTCACCCCCACCCCTGGGTCCCCCGGTCTCCACCAGTGCCGCTGCCCCCAGGGACCCCAGCCTCCATGCTCCTGCCCCCCCCTCCCCGGTTTTTGGGTGCCCCCCCGTGTTTTTGGGTGCCCCCCCCCGTTTTAGGGTGCACCCCCATGTCTCGGGATGCCCCCCTGTTTTGGGGTCCCCCCCTATTTTGGGATCCCCCCGTTTTAGGGTGCTTCCCGCCTGTTCTAGGGTGCCCCCCATGTTTTGGGATGCCCCCCCATGTTCTGCGTTCCCCACCCTACTTTTGGGGTCCCCTCTCTGTTTTTGGGTCCCCTCCATGTTTTGGGCTCCCTCCACTATTTGGCGATGCCCTCCCCACGCTTTGAGGTGCTCCCCCTCTTTTTGGGGTGCCCCCTCCCCCCCCCCCATGTTTTGGAGTCCACCTCTGCTTTGGGATCCCCCTTCATATTTCAGGCCCCCCCCCTCCCATTTTTGGGGGTGCCCCCCCCCCTCACCCCGTACCGGCCAGAGCCTTGATGCGGGAGCGCTCGAAGCGGCGAGCCGAGCTGCCTTCATGGTCGCCCTCCTCCTCCTCCTCCTCGGCCCCGTCCCAGCGGTTGTTGACGTCGCCGTACTGCCGCTGCAGCTCCAGGCTGTCGTAGGCCGGGGGGGACAGCATGGCCGCCCTGGGGGGGCCCTGTCACCGGGGGGGCACCGGGGGGGACACACACACACACCCCCCCCGGCACCGGGGACGGGGACACGGAGGGGGCCAGTGCAGGTGCAGGAGAGCGGCAGCACGGGGGGAGGAGACACCCCCCCCCATCTCCCCGCGCACCTGCGTGGGTCCGTGTCCTCCCGTGGGCTCCCCCCAATCCTTGAGGGAGCCCCCCCGACCCGTGAGGGACCCCCCCGACCTGTGCGGGACCCCCCTAACCCAGGAGGGACCTGTCCAACGCAGGAGGGAACCCCCCCAACCTGTGATGGACCCCCCCAACCTGTGCGGGACCCCCCCGACCCGTGCGGGACCCCCCTAACCCAGGAGGGACCCCCCCAGCGCAGGAGAGACCCCCCCCATCCTCCCTAGGGACCCCTGAGCACCCAGGGGCCCCCCAAGACCCCCCCATCATCCATTCCCCGTGCCGGGGGGGGGGGGTGTCCCGTTCCCATGGGGGTCCCGTTCCCATGGGGGTCCCCATCCCCGGGGGGGTCCCTATCCCCGTGCCGGGGGGGGGGGGTGTCACATCCCCGGGGGGCTCCCGCGGGGGGTCCCCATCCCCGTGCCCCCCCCCCCCGTGGGTCCCAGCCCCCCCGTTCCCCCCCGCGGCGGCTGCGCCGGCCGGTGGTTAATGCTCTTAGCGCGGGGATCAGCGGCCGGACCCCCCCGGCCCCCCCGCGCCGGGTCCCTCGGGGGGGGCTGGGCACGCGTGTGCGCGGGGACGCGCGGGGCGCAGGACACGAACCCGCGTGTCTGGCGGGGGTGGGGGGTGGGGGGTGTCCCCAGCAAGGCCCCGCAGCGCCGGCGGGACCCCAGGACAAAGCGGGGGGGGGGGGGTGTGTTACGGGACCGGGGGGACCCTGCCCGGTGCTGCGGGGTGCGGAGCGGCTGCCGCAGTGCCGGGGGGGACCGGGGGGGACCGGGGGGGGGGGATGCGGGACCGGAGGGGTGCGGGGCCGGGGGGGACCGGGGGTGGATGCGGGGATGGAGGGATGCGGAGTCGGGGGAGGACGCCGGGGGGGGCGATGCGGGGCCGGTGCGGTGCGGGATCGGGGCTCGGGGGGGTCCCTCCCGGCGTGTGTCCCCCCCCCTCTCCCCGCCGCCCCGGCCCGGTCCTACCTGCGCGCTGCGGTGGCGGAGCGGGCTGAGGCCGCGGCAGCTCATCACACCCGCGGCGGCGCGGCCGGGAGGGGCGGGGCGGGGGCGGGGCCAGAGCGGCACCGGGGGGGCGGGGCCACGGGGGGGGGGGGGGGCGCACCGGTACCGGGGGGGGCAGCACCGGCACCGGCGGGAGGGGGCTGCCCCGCATCCCCCCGCACATCCCCCCCGGGGGGACCCAGGCGTCCGGCGCCCCCCCCCCGCCGGACCCCTCCCCCCCCCCCGTCGCCATGGCAACCCGGGCCGGCGCCTCTGCCCGGGGCCCGCCGCGGGGGGGGGGGGGGGGAGGGGCAGTTGCCGTGGCGACGGCTCCGACGGCCCCGCCCGGGGGAGGGGGACGCTGCCCTCTCCCGTTGCCATGGCGACCCGCCCCTCCCCGGGGGGTCCTTAGCGCCCCCCTCCTCCGCGCCGCCAGGGGGCGCTGGCAGGAAGGGGGGGGGGGGGGGGGGCTCGACATGGCGGACGAGGCCGTGCGCGCGGTGCGGGGGGGACCGGGGGGGGGGGGGGGTCTGGGGGAGATCCCGAGGGGGTCGGGGGGGGCTAGGGAGGATGGGGGGGTCTGGGGGGGGTCCCTGGGGTGGTTCAGGATTCCCCAGAGAGGACTGGGGGGGTCTTGGGGGGTCTCTGGGGGGGTCAGGGGTCACTAGAGAGGATGGAGGGGGGTCTTGGGGGGTCTCGGGGAGGGTCAGGGGTCACCAGGGAGCATTTGGGGGGGGGGGCTCTGGGGTCATCAGAAGCCCCTGGGGAGGATGAGGGGGGTCTTGGGAGGTCTCTGGGGGGGTCAGGGGTCACTAGAGAGGATTGGGGGGTTCTTGGGGGGTTCAGGGGTGCCTAGGAAGGATGGGGAGGGGTCTTGGGGGGGTCCCTGGGTTGGATGGGGGGGTCCGGGGGTCCCCTCCACCGCCGCCTGTGCCCGCAGGTGCTGGAGCGGCTCCTCCTGGGCCTGCGGCCTCCCGAAAGCGGGGAGCCGCGGCGGGGGTCCCTGCTGGTGGCCGTGGCGGCAGAGGGGGACGCAGGGGACACGGGCCGGCCCCGCTGCACCATCACCGGTGCGTGGGGGGGCCGGGGGGGGCTGGGGGGGGGGGGGGGGGGCTCGGGGACCCCGACACCCCCCTGTCCCCACAGTGGCGGCCGCAGGGGAGCTCAGCCGCCATGTCGGTGCCGAGGCGCTGCGGGCAGGTAGGAGACGTCCCCGGCCCCCCGCCACCGCCCCCCGCCCGCCCGGGGTCCTCACTGTGTCCCCCCCAATCACCCCCCCGCAGCCACCCGGGGGGTGCTGGAGCTGCCGGGGGTCCCCCGCGCCCCCTCCCCGTGCTGCGGCCGGATCCTGGACCGAGCCCGGCTGCGTTCGGCCTTCCAGGTGAGGCTGGGGGACCCCCCCGCACCCCCCCGGCCCCCCCCACCGCCCTCCTTCCCCGTGCCCCGGGGTGACCTTGGGGGGGGGAATCGGGGCCGGGGGCCCCCCGGGAGCACCGGCCCCCGCCGCAAGTAGGGCGGGTGGATAAATATAGCCGGGGCGGCCTGATTTCGGCGGGGGGGGACGGGGACGGCAGAATGGGGTCACTGGGGTGTGGGCAGCACCCCAAAACCCACACCAGGGCCGAGGGGGACGGGCTGGGCCCCCAAACTGGTCCGAGTCCCTTGGTGGGGGTGTCTTTGTCCCCTAAACTGGTCCCAGTCCATTGGCGGGGCCAGGCTGGTCCCCAAAACCAGTGTGAACAAGCATGACGCCCCCCCTCGCTGGGTCTGCCCGCCTGGGGGTCCGGCTTGTGGGGGGCATCGGGGTGCCCCCCCCCCCCCAGCTCTCTCCCCTCTCCCCCCAGCTCAGCCCCCCCCCCGGCACGCTGTCGCCCGACTGTGTCGCGCTGCGGCGGTTCATCCACAAGACCAGCGTGGTGCACCCCGAGGTACCGTCTCCGCGGTGGGGACGGGGGGGACACCGGGGTGCACCCGTGGGGGGGTCCCCGTGCCGACACCTGCCTCCCCCCAGGTGGAGTTTCACTTCTGTGTCAGCGTGAACGGCGCCGTGGCCTCGCACACCTATGGGTGAGCCCCTGGGGACACCCCCACCCTGGGGACACCCCCTGCCCTGGGGACACCCCCCACCCTGGCCCCACCCTGGGGACACCCCCTGCCCTGGGGACACCCCCCACCCTGGCCCCACCCTGGGGACACCTGCTGCCCAAGGGACACCCCCACCCTGGGGAGACCCCCACCCTGGGGACACCCCCACCCTGGGGACACCTCCTGCCCTAGGGACACCCCCCACTCTGGGGACACCCCCCACCCTAGGGACACCCCCTGCCCTGGAGACACCCCACACCCGGTGGCTTGTCCCTCCCGGGGATGGGGACGAGGGACAGTGCAAGGGATGGGGATGGGGGACGGGGACGTTGGGGACGCAGCCCGGTGACAGCCCCGTCCCTGGGTCCCACAGCCGGGAGAGCACCGGGGCGCTGGCAGGAGCGCGGCTGCGGGTCCAGAGCCGGCACTTCGCACTGTAGGGCAGCGCTGGGACGGTTAACCGGGACGGCAGCCACCGGCGGGACGGGGACAGCGGGGCTTGGGGGCAGCGGGGTGGGGACGGGGATGGGGACAGGGACAGAGGGGTCAGGGGCAGTGGGATGGGGACAGGGCAGCTCAGGGGCAGTGGGATGGGGACAGGGTGGCTCGGGGTCACCAGGATGCGGAGAGGGTGGCCTGGCGTCAGTGGGACAGGGATGGGGACAGGGACAGGGTACCTGGGGGTCAGCGGGACAGGGATGGGGACGGGGTTCCTGGGGGTCAGCGGGACAGGGACGGGGTGCCTGGGGGTCAGTGCAGCCCCGCTGTCCCCGGGGTGCCGGGTGTCCTGGGGGCTGGGTGGGCACGGCACCCGCCTCCCCCATCTCTCCCCCCGCTCCAGGCCGGCAGACCCTGGGGGTGCCCCCCCCTGCAGCAGGATCCACCCCACGCCGGGGACCCCCACCCGGCTGCGCGTCCCCCTGCCCGCCGCCGCCGCGGGGCTGGGGGGGGAGCTGAGCATCCTCCCCGCGGCCGCGTTCTGCCCCTGCCTCCGCCCGGCCCCCAACCTGCCCGCCCGCCTCGCCGCCGTCGCCATATCCCGGGGTCCCGGGGGGCCGGGGCGGGGCTGGGGGGGCCACGCACCGGGCCAGGCCGTTCTCCTTGACCGTGGCCACTTGTTCCTCTACGACCCGGTGGGGCTGCCGGCCACGCCGCCCCGGCCCCGGCTCTTCCAGGATCCCTCCTGGCTAGCGGACTGGGAGCGATTCGGCTTCGCCGTGGCCCCCTGCGCCTGGCCAGAGGGCGAGGAAGGTGCGGGGGGTCCTGGGGGTGGCGGTGGGGGGGGTCCCGCCAGCAGGAGCACCCCCAGCGCCCCGTCTTGTCCCCGCAGAGCTGGTGACCCCCGATGCCACCTATGCGGTGCGGCAGGGAGCGGGCACCCCGGACGGGGACCGTCGTCCCCAGACCCTCCTGCTCTTCCTCTTCCTCCGCCACGAGGATCCCTTCCAGGTGTACGACGCCGGTGCGTGGGGCGGGGGGCTGGCGGGCTGGGGGTGTCCCTGAGCTCCAGGGGGGTCCCCGTGGTTCAGGGGGGTCCCCGTGCTCTGGGGGTGTCCCCGTGGTTCAGGGGGGTCCCTGTGCTCCAGGGCTGTCCCCATGATCTGGGGGTGACCCCGCGCTCTGGGGGTGTCCCCATGGTGCGGGGGTGTCCCCGCGCTCTGGGGGTGTCCCCGCAGCCCGGGGGTGTCCCCGGCTGTCCCCCGCCCCCCCCCCCCGGTGATGGCCACCCTCCGCAGATGCCCGCCGGCTGCTGCTGGCCCACCTGGACCAGACGCTGCTGAGCAGCCGCCCGGCGCTGGCCCGCGGCCTCCGGACCCTCGTCCACCCCGTGCTGGAGGAGCTGCGCCGCCGGCAGGAGGTGGGGGCCGGGGGGGGGGGGGGGGGAGGCCGGGGGGGCCACCAGCGCACCCTGACCCCCCCTACCCCATCCCATCCCATCCCATCCCGCAGGGCCAGGAGCGGCTGGCACGGTCCCTGCCCGTCGTGCTGGACGCGGTGACGGCCGTGGTGGCCGGCAGCACCAGCGCCCGCTTTCGCCGAGCCTGCCTGCGCACCATGCAGGTGGGGGGGTGCGGGGGGGGGGGGGAACGGACCCTGGAGGTTGGGGGCGGTGGGGTCTCACCCCCCCCCCCTCCCCATGTCCCCCCAGGTCGAGGACACCCCGGCGTTGGTGGCGGCCGCCCGGCGGAGCTTGGCCGAGGTCACCCACGGGCGCCTGCTGCCCTGCGCCTCCTGCGAGACCCCCGGCAGCGCGGGGGACACCCGGGGGGGTGAGGGACGAGCCGGGGGGGGGACGTCCACGACCCCCGCCTGGCTCCTTACACCCCCTTTGCCCCCCCCAGGGTCCCCGTGGGAGGGTCCCCGTGTGCGGAGGGAACGGCGGACGGAGGAGGAGGAGGAGGGCACGTGTCCCCAGAGCAGCGAGGGGCAGGTGGGCTGTCACCGGGGGGGTCCCCAGGGGCCCCCCCTTACCCCCCCGTTAGCCCCCGTTGACCCCCCCCGTCCCACAGGCGTGGCGGCAGGAGGTGGCCAGCCTGGCCGAGTGGACGGCCTGAGGGACGGGGACGGGGACGGGGACGGAGCACCCCCGTGTCCCTGTGCCGGCCCAGTTCACCCAGTTCACTTGGGACTGGCACCCCCAGCCCAGTTCCTCCAGTTAGTCCCAGTTCACCCAGTTGGTCCCAGTTCCCCCCGTTGGTCCCAGTTACCTCAGTTGGTCTCAGTTCCCCCAGATGGTCCCAGTTCCCCCAGTCAGTGCTGGTTCCCCCAGTTGGTGCCGGTTCCCCCATTGGTCCCAGTTCCCCCATTGGTCCCAGTTCCACCAGTCGGTCCCAGTTCCCCTAGATGGCCCCAGTTCCCCCATTGGTTCCAGTTGCCCCAGGTGGTCCCGGTTCCCCCAGATGGTCCCAGTTCCCCCATTGGTCCCAGTTCCCCCAGTTGGTCCCAGTTCCCTCAGTCAGTCCCAGTTCCCCCAGTCAGTGCCGGTTCCCCCAGTTGGTCCCAGTTCCCCCATTGGTCCCAGTTTCCCCCAGTTGGTCCCAGTTCCCCCAGTCGGTCTCAGTTTCCCCAGATGGTCCCAGTTCCCCCAGTCAGTCCCAGTTCCCCCAGTTGGTCCCAGTTCCCCCAGTCAGTCCCAGTTCCCCCAGTTGGTCCCAGTTCCCGCAGTCAGTCCCAGTTACCCCAGTCGGTCCCAGTTCCCCCGGTCAGTCCAGTTGCCCTACTGGTCCCAGTTCCCCATCCCAGTACCCCACCAGCTCCAGCCCAGTTTCCCATCCAGTTCCCATCGCCTCGCCCCGCCCCGCGAGGCCCCGCCCCGCCCCGCGGCGCCCCGCCCCGCCCCCTGTCCCGCCCCGCTCCCGCCCCCGGCGCCTAGCTCCGCCCCTGTCCCGCCCCGCGGCGCCTGGCCCCTCCCCGGCCCCGCCCCGCGGCTCCCGGCCCCGCCCCCGGCCCCGCCCCGCGGCGCCATGGCGGTGTCGGAGGCCGCGGGCGGCTCGTCCTGGGCCGCGGCCGCGCCGGGTCGCGCCGGGCCGGCAGCGGGAGCGGCACCGGGAGCGGCGCCGGGAGCGGGCCCGGCCCCCGCCGCCGGCCCCGGGCCATGCTGGGCCGCCGTGCTGGCCTGCCTCAGCCTGGCCTGCTCCTACGTGGGCAGCCTCTACGTCTGGGGGAGCCCCCTGCCGCGGTACGGGGGGGGGGGGAGGTCGGGTCTGGGGGGGGGGTTGTAGAGAGCCGGGGGGGGGGGGCGGGGGGGAGCTCCGGGGTACCTGGGGGGCATGGGAGCTTACTGGGGGGTCTGTAGAGTACCCACGGGAGGTCTGGGGGGTCTCTAGGGTACCTGGGGGAGGTGTGGGGGTCCCGGTGGGGTTTATAGGGTGCATAAGGGAGGTCTGAGGGGTCTGGTGGGTCTGTAGGTTACCCGTGGGAGGTCTGGGGGGGTCTCTAGGGTACCTGGGGGAGGTGTGTGGGGTCTATAGGATACCTGGGGGAAGTATAGGGGTCCTGGCAGCGTTTATAGGGTGTCTGGGGGGTCTGTAGGGTATCTGGGGGAGGTCTGGGGGTCCTGGTGGGGTTTGTAGGGTATCTGGGGGGCCTGGGGTGCATTGAGGGTACTTGGGAGTGGGTTTTCAGGGTATCGGGGGGTTTATAGAGTACATAAGGGGGGGTTGTGGGGTCCTGGGGGAGCTCCTTAGTGTCTGTGGGGTGGGGGATGCTGTCGGGGGCAGCCCCCCCGCCCCCACGCTGACCCCCTCGGCCGCAGGGACCACCCGTCCGTCATCAAGCGGCGCTTCACCAGCGTCCTGGTGGTCTCGGGGCTCTCCCCGGCCTTCGTCTGGCTCTGGAAGGAGCTGACGGGCATCAAGGTGAGGTTGGGGGGAGAGGACCCAACTTGGGGGGGGGGGGGTGACACCCCCAAGCCGTGCTGACCCCCCTCTCCTCCCCGCAGCCGGACACCCCACTGCCGGCACTGCTGGGGCTGCGCCTGGAGGGGCTGGTGCCGGCCACGCTCCTGCCGCTGCTGCTGACCATGGTAGGTGTGGGGCTGGGGTGGGGGCACGGACCCCTGGCCCCCCCTGACGCCCCGTCTCCCCCAGATCCTCTTCCTGGGGCCCCTCATCCAGCTCTCCATGGACTGTCCCTGGCGCTGGCTCGATGGTGTCAGGGTGGCTTTTGGTAAGGGGGGGGATGACTCCGGGGCAGGGGGGGGTCAGGGGCTGGGGGGAAGTGGGTAAGGGGTCCCAAGCAGGGTGGCGGATAACGGGTTGGGGGCTTTTGCGGGGGCAGAAGTGGGTTTTGGGGGGCTTAGGTAAGGGGACACAGCGGTGGGCTTTGGGGGGTGGTTGGGGATCTGAGTGGATTAATGAGGTGTGGTGAATTTGGGGGTGGCAGAGGTGGGTTTGGGGGGGGAGCCTGTTGTGTCAGGGGACCCCGAGCGGGACAGCGGGTTTTGGGGTCAGCGGCGGTGGGTTTTGGGCTGTGGCCATGCCCCCCCCCCTCCCCCCCCGCCTCTCCCGCAGACCCCCGTTTCTGGGCGCTGTGCCTGGGCGACGTGCGCTGGCTGCGGAACCAGGTGGTGGCCCCGCTGACGGAGGAGCTGGTTTTCCGCGCCTGCATGCTGCCCATGCTGGTGCCCTGCACCGGCCCCGGCCCCGCCATCCTCGCCTGCCCCCTCTTCTTCGGTGTGGGTGAGTGCGGGGCTCCCCCCCCCCCGGATACCCCCAAACCGACCCTCACGGCCCCTTTCTCGCCCCCCAGCCCATTTCCACCACGTTATTGAGCAGCTCCGGTTCCGGCAGGGCTCCGTCGGCAGCATCTTCATGTCGGCAGGTACCGCCGGGGTGGGGGACACGACTACGGGGTGCCCGGGGGGCCTTGGGGTGCTGGGGCGGGGGGAGGATATGGAGTGCTTGGGGCAAGATGGGATGCCCAGGGGAATACAGGGTGCCCAAGACAGTGTAGGGCACCCAAGGGTGGTGGTGGTGTGGTGTAGGGTGCTTAGGGGACATACGGAGTGTCTCCATGGGGGGGGGTGGGGGATTTGGGGTGACTGGGGGGGGATTTGGGGTGTCTGGGGTGCCCAGGGGGATACAGGGTTCTGGGGGGGACTACAGGGTGCTTGGGGGTGGGGTACCCGAGGGGGGATGCAGGGTGGGGAGGGGGTGTGTAGGGTGCCTGGGGGGGGCATAGGGTACTTAAGGGACATATGGAGTCTGGGGGGGGGATTTGGGGTGTCTGAGGGGGGATTTGGGGTTCTCGGGGCAATTCGGGGTGTCTGGGGGAGGATGTGGGATGCCTGGGGTGACGTGGGGAGCCCGGGGGGGGGGATACAGTGTTCCTGGGGGGGGGATATGGGGGTGCTCAGCCCCTCCCCGACCGTCCCCCTCTCTCCCGCAGCTTTCCAGTTCTCCTACACGGCCGTCTTCGGCGCCTACACGGCCTTCATCTTCCTCAGGACAGGTGGGGTGCAGGGGGGGCGGGGGGGGGGGGCCGGGGCAGGACGGGGCTCAGCCATGCCGACCCCGCTCTGTCTGTCCGTCCGTCTGTCCTGCAGGCCACCTGGCGGGCCCGGTGCTGTGTCACTCCTTCTGCAACTCGATGGGGTTCCCGGCGGTGGGGGCAGCGCTGGAGCACCCCCGGCGCCGGGCCCTGCTGCCCTGTTACCTGCTGGGGGTCCTGCTCTTCCTCCTCCTCCTGCACCCCCTCACCGAACCCGCCTTCTTCGGGGGGGCCCTGGCCTGTGCCCCCCGCCCGGGGGCCCCCCCCACCTGCTCCTGACCCGGGTGCGGGGCGCCCGCCCCGGATCCCCCCGACCCCCCCGACCCCGTTTTTATAGGTGCCGCCGCACAGAGCTCTATTTTTGTGATTAAAGTGCTTTAAGCCTTGGTGTGTCGGGACTGGGAGAGACTGGGATGGGGCTGGGCGGGAGTGGGAGGGGACTGGGATGGACTGGGGGGGGGGGGGGGGGGGGGGGGCGAGTGGGACAGACTGGGAGGGAGTGGGGTGGGACCAAGTGGGAGGACTGGGGCCTGCTAGGGCTGGGACAGGGTTGAAGGGGCTGGGACTGGGCCGGACTGGGATTTGGCCCTGTGCGGACTGGGACAGGACTGGCGGTGCCTGAGCTCCTCCCAGTCGCCAGGGGGCGCTACCGTGATCGGCCCGCCGCCGGGCGCATGCGCCGTGGAAGGGTAGGTGCGCTGGCGGCGCGGCTCGACTATTGGGCTGCGCGAGAACCAATAAGGACGCCGCGTGGGCGTGGCCGCAGGCCCCGCCCCCTCAGGGACTACCCGCTGCCCGTTTCCAGCGGCGCTTTATTCCCTCACGGCCCCACGTGACTGCCGTACACCCGCTCCGCCCCCCGCCGCAGGGCCCCGCCCCCGAGCCCAGGCCCCGCCCCCGGGCCCCGCCGCCCGCCGGCTCCGCCGCCCCCGGGTCCCGCCGCCCGCCGGCTCCGCCGCCCCGTCCCCGCTTAGGGCGGGTTGTCGCAGTCGCGGTCGTGGTCGGCGTGGCCGCCGCCGCCGCGGGTGGGCGGCCCGTGGCTGTGGGCCTTGCGGATGTGGCGGTAGAGGTCCCCGGACTGGGTGTAGCTGCGCAGGCAGTGGCGGCACTCGTAGGGGCGCTCCCGCGTGTGCACGGTGGCATGGCGGCGCAGGGTGTAGGAGCAGGAGAAGGTTTTCCCGCAGGTGGGGCAGGTCGGCGCCTCCTCGGCGAAGAGCCCGAAGCCCCCGCGCCCCTCCAGCGGCGGCAGGAACAGCGGCTCCCGCAGCGCCGGCAGCCCGAAGGGCAGCGGCTCCCCCGACGCCTCCCCGAAGGCCGCAGGCCGCGCGGCGTGGGACGGCCCGGGGAAGAGGCCGGCGGGGCGGCGGGCACCCGCCTCGGGCTCCTCGTCGGAGATGACAATGGCCTCCACCTTGACGGCGGCGGGCAGCAGCCCCCCGGGGGCGGCGGGCGCCCAGGGCCCAGCGCAGAGCCCCCCCGGGGCGGGCAGCTCGCCCCCGGGGAAGGCGGCGCGGGGGGCGGCCTCCGTCGAGCTGCTGGGGCTGGGGAGGGGGAGCTCCGGGGGGGCGGCGCGGGGCCAGTCGCCCTCCATGCCGGGCTGCGTGGTGTCGGCCACGTCCACGCAGGGCACCGGCGGCTCGGGGGGGAGCGCGCCCTGCTCCTCGCCGCCCCCAGCCTGGGGGGCCGGGCCGGGGAGGGCCAGGAGGGGCGCACCGGGGCTGGGCGGGCGCTGCTGGGGGGCGGCGGGGGGCAGCGGGGGGCTGCCGGGGGCGTCCTCCTCCCGCTTGGTGCTGTCGGCCTCGGCCGGCACCCGCGCCTGCAGCTTCTTCTTGCAGAGCTTGACGACGTCGTTCATGTGCAGGTAGCTGGCGGCCGCCAGCACGTCCTCCAGCGGCGTGGCGGCCAGCGCCAGCCGCCCCTCGTACATGAACTCCAGCAGCAGCCCGAAGGCGGGCGGCGTGACGATCTCGCTGTTCAGGCAAACCAGGTCGCCCTTGTCCAGCCGCTCGGCGTAGCACATGTGGAAGAAGGCGCTGCAGGCGGCCAGGACGGCGCGGTGGGCCGGGAACGGGGCGCTGCCCACCAGCACGGTGCAGTCGCAGAGGAAACCCTGGGCCCGCTGCTCCCGCAGCCCCCGCAGCAGCTGCCGGCTGTGCTCGGGGAACTCCATGGCGTCCCGCGGGGCTCTGCCGGCCTGCGGGGTGACAGGGCGGGGGGGGGGTCAGCCGGGCCTGGCCGGTGACGGGGCCGCAGGTGACCGGTGTCGGCCCGGCCTGCTGAGAGGGCCCGGCCCCGGCCGGGAGGCGGCAGGGCCGGCACGGCGGGGGCCGCTCAGGCCCGGTCAGGCCCCGCTCCGCCCCGGCGGGGCCCGCTCAGGCCCGTCCCGGTTCCGCGCTCCCCGTCCCCACTCACCACAAAGCAGCGGCCTGGCGACGCCCCGCCCCTCCGCGCTGATTGGCAGCCCCGCCGGCCGGTCCCTCCCGCTCCCATTGGCCCGATCGCCTGCTGTTCAACCGGGCCCGGACGACGAGGGTCAGCGGAGCATGCTGATTGGTCGCCGCCTCCCGCCACTCATGGCGACGGGCTGCTGATTGGCGCCTGCTGCCGCCCTCCCGGGAAGAGGCGGGCCGCGGTTGTCATGGCCGTGGTTGCCATGACCGCGGGGGCGGGGCGTTGCCGGGGAAGCGCTCAGCGGGCGGCGGGTCGGGGAAGCGCTCAGCGGGCCGGGAGAGTGTTCTGATTGGGCGCACGCAGGTGTCACTCAGCTTTTCCGCGCTTTCATTGGTCTGCTGTTGCCTACTCCCCCGCCCCCGCGGCGTGTCCCCGCCCCCTCCCTCCGATCTCTCATGCCTCGCGCGCAAATCACCGGACGGGGGGGCGGGGCTACGGTCACCCCGGCAACCAGGTGAGCCGGGGCGGGGCGGGGGCGCGCGCGCGCCGGCGGGTCCCAAGCTCCGCCCCGCTGAGGGGGGTGTGGCCGAGGGCGGGTTCGCGGGCGTGGCTCCCCGCAGCCAATGGGGCGCGGCGGCGTGGGGCCAGGGGCGGGGTGAAGGGTCAGGCCCGATCCAAGATGGCGGCGGCGCCGGGGAGGTGAGCGTGCGCCGGGGGGATCCTACGGCCGGGACCCCTTCCCCCGCTCGGGGGGACCCCGCGTCCCGGGAACTACCCCCCCTCCCCCGGCGGGACCCCCGGGACCCCCTCCCTGAGCGGCCGCCGCCTGGGACCCCCCAGCACCCCGGGCCTGAGCTGCGGCCGAGCCCCCGCCGCCGCCCCCCCCCCCCCCCCCCCCCAGCCCGGTGGCGCCCCGCTCCCCGTCCCCCCTCCCCGCTTGGTCCCGGTGTCCCCCCCCGTCCCTCCCCGTCCCCTTCCCCACCGTGGCGGAGGCGGAGCCGCGGCCCTGCCCTTCGCCCGACCCGCCCCCGTCCCCCCGCAGGCGGCGGCCGGCGGCGCTGCTCTGGGCGGCCCTTTGCCTTTGCCTGTGCCTCGGGGCCGCCCTGGCCGTGGACCGGAGCAACTTCAAGACGTGCGAACAAAGCGGCTTCTGCAGGTGGGTACGGGGGCACCGGCGGGGGCGGGGGGAGCCGGGCCCGGGGCTGGCGCTCAGGCTCTTCTCCCCCGCCACCGCCGCAGGCGCCAGCGCGGCCTGCAGCCCGGGCACTCGCCGTACCGAGCCCTCCTGGAGTCGCTGCAGCTCGGGCCCGACGCTGCCAGGCTCCAGCTCGTCAACGAAGCCACCAAGGTCCGTGCGGGGCCGGGGAAGGGGGCCGCGGGGGCCGCCACCGTCCCGCTGACACCGCGTCCCTCCCTCCCCCCTGCAGGTCCCGCTGCTGCTGGAGCTGTGGGGGCTGCAGGGCAACGTGACCCGCATCCGCATCAAGGAGCTGAACCCGCCGCGGCCGCGGTTCGAGGTGCCGGATGTGCTGGTGGCGGAGCCGCCGGTGGAGCGGTGAGCGCCGGGCGGGGAGGCACGCGGGGTTGGGGGGACGTGGGTGAGGGGACGCAGCCGCGCTCAGCCGCCCCCCCCCGCCCTTCCCGGCAGGCTGGCGGTGACGGGGCGGGACGAGGGGAGCCTGGAGCTGTCGCTGGGCCCCACGGGGCACCGGCTGCTGGTGACGGAGAAGCCGTTCCGCATGGACCTGCTGCAGGGCCGGGAGCTGCTCTGCAGCGTCAACGCCCGCGGCCTCCTCTTCTTCGAGCACCTCCGACGCCGCCGGGACTCGTGAGTACGGCCGGGGGGGTGGCTCTGCGGCCGGGCAGGCGGGACCGGCCCCCCCCCTCCCCCCCCCCAGGGTTCCCCCCACCCCAGGGCACCCAGCAAACCCCCCTGGGGAACTTGGGGTGCCTGGCTGTCCCCGCTCCCCACCGGTAAAGGTAAACCCCAGGGAAGGGTGGGGGAACGGCAGCGCTCCGAGGGTCCCCCTAAGAGGGAGGGCAGCCCGTGGGGAAGGAAGGGGGGAGCCGGGCCGGGCCGCGTCCGTCTGTCCGTCCGGCGGCTCCTCGCACTGACTCTCGCTGTGTTTCTGTTTCTGGCTGCGCTTCCCCCCCGCCCGCGCCCCAGTTTCTCGGATAAAGTTAGTAGCTCGGTCGGTAGCTTGTGGGATAAGATCAAGACCCTTTTCCATAGGTAAATCTGTGGCTTCTGCTGCTGTCTCTGCCCCCCCCACCCCCCCCGGGCCCCCAGCGGGAGCCCTGGCCAGGGTGCAGCGTCCCCCCACAGCCTCCTGGGCCAGGCAGGCCCCGGCGGGAGGGAGGAGGAGGAGGGGGCAGGAGGGGCCGGGGCCGTCCCCGTCCCCCCCCAGAAGCGAGGAGCTGCCCCCCCCCCCCCCCCCCGAGCGAGCTGGGGGGTGGTTGGGGTGCTCTTCCCCATCTCGGGGCCCCGAGTGAGTGCCCACCGGGGGGTCCTGTGTCCGTCCCCCCCGCCCCTCTGCGACCCTGCTGCGTTGCGTGACTTCTGCCTGCGGCAACCAGGGTGCCCCGGCCCCCCATAACCACCCCGCCCCCCCCCCCAGGGATACCCCCAAGGAGGCCACAGCGGAGGAGGGGGCGGCTGCTGAAGCGCAGGAGGAAGCTGCCGCTGGGACGGAGGACGCCAGCAACCAGAGCGAGAAGGTATTGGGGGGGGGCGGGGAGCTCAGGACAAGGTGCTGGGGGGCCAGTAGGGAGATGGGCCCCCCCCCTTTCTTTTGGGAGAACCCTTCTCCCCACCCATCCCTGCTGGCATCTGGCCCCGCAGCCCACGGAGACCACGGCCGAGGCCGCGGAGGAGCCGGGCTCCTGGGAGGAGACGTTCAAGACGCACACGGACACCAAACCCAACGGTGAGGCCCGTCCCGTGGTTGGGGGGGGGGAGGGGGGGGCCGGTGTGAGGCAGGGCCTCTCGGTTTCACCCCCCCTCCCCGTCCCGCCGCAGGGCCCACCTCGGTGGGGCTGGACTTCTCCCTGCCCGGCTTCGAACACGTCTACGGCATCCCCGAGCACGCCGAAAGCCTGCGGCTCCGCACCACCGAGTGAGTGGCGGGGAGGGCGAGTCGGGGGCGGGGGGGTGACGGTGGCACCGCGGGGGGGGACGCTGACCCGCCTGGCCTCTCGCAGGGGGGGGGACCCGTACCGTCTCTACAACCTGGACGTCTTCCAGTACGAGCTCTACAACCCCATGGCGCTCTACGGCTCCGTCCCGCTCCTGCTAGCGCACAGCGCCCGCCGCACCCTCGGCATCTTCTGGCTCAACGCTGCCGAGACCTGGGTGGACATCAGCTCCAACACCGCCGGCAAGGTGCGGGGACGGGCGGCGGGGGGGGGGGGGTCCTTGGGGGGGGGTCTGGCGGGGCCCTGACACCCCCTCCCCGCCCGCAGACGCTTTTCGGGAAGCTGCTGGATTACATGCAGGGCGGAGGCGAGACGCCGCAGACCGACGTGCGCTGGATGTCGGAGAGCGGCATCGTCGACGTCTTCCTGCTGCTGGGCCCCACGCCCGCCGCCGTGGCGGGGCAGTACGCCGCCCTCACCGGTACGCCGCGGGGCGGGGAGGGCCGAATGGAGAGGAGAAGGGGTGCTGGGGACCCCACTCCGAGCCCCGCTGTCCCCCCTGCAGGCACCCAGGCGTTGCCCCCCCTCTTCGCCTTGGGTTACCACCAGAGCCGCTGGAATTACAACGACGAGGAGGACGTGGCGGCGGTGGAGCGGGGCTTCGAGGAGCACGCCGTGCCCTGCGACGTCCTCTGGCTGGACATCGAGCACGCCGACGGCAAGCGCTACTTCACTTGGGACCCCAGCAAGTTCCCCCGGCCCCGTGCCATGCTGGAACGCCTGGCCGCTAAGAAACGCAAGGTGGGGGACCCCCGCCAAGGGGCTGGAGGGGGACTGGGGGACCCCCTGGGTGCTGATGCCTGTCTCTGCCCCCCCCCCGCCCAGATGGTCAGCATCGTGGACCCCCACATCAAGGTGGACAGCGGCTATCGCGTCCACAACGAGCTGCGCTCCCGCGGCTTCTACGTCAAGACGAAGGACGGCAGCGACTACGAGGGCTGGTGCTGGCCGGGTGAGCGGGGTTGGGGGGGTGCGTCCTGGGGGGGAGCCCGTGGTGGGGGGGGGGGGCCACGCTGATCCCTGCGCTGTCTCCAGGCTCCGCCGCGTACCCCGACTTCACCAACCCCGAGATGCGCGCGTGGTGGTCCTCCATGTTCGCCTACGACCAGTACGAGGTGAGGAGCCCCCCACCAGCGGGTGTGTGGCCCCCCCATGTCGCCGTCGGCCCCCCTGCATGGCCGTCAGCCCCCCCCGGCAGGCGTGTGGCCCCCCCTGAATCACTGTCATCCCTCCCCGTTGCCTTTCTGCTCTCAAATCACCATTTTCCCCTATTGCTCGTGTGTCCCCCCAAACTGCTGTCCCCCCCCTCACCCCTCTGCCCCCCCCCAGTTGCCCCCCCCACCCCTCACCGTGGGCCCCCTCCCCCCAGGGCTCGACCGAGAACCTCTTCACCTGGAACGACATGAACGAACCCTCCGTCTTCAGCGGCCCCGAGGTGACGATGCACAAGGACGCGGTGCATCACGGTGGCTGGGAGCACCGCGACCTCCACAACCTCTACGGCCTCTACGTGGTGAGCGCAGCCCCCCCGGGACCTCCCCCCCCCCCCGCACCTCCCACCCGCGTGGGGGGGGTCCCTTACAACCTCTTTCTCTGTCCCCCTCCCCTCTGCGCAGCAAATGGCGACGGCCGAGGGGCAGATCCAGCGCTCGGGCGGGCAGCAGCGACCCTTCGTGCTGAGCCGGGCTTTCTTTGCCGGTTCCCAGCGCTACGGTGAGGGCAGGGGTCCGCCCCGGGGGCCCCCCCCCCCGGCACGTGCGTGCCCCCCGCCCCCTCACACCCCTTCCCGCAGGCGCGGTGTGGACGGGCGACAACACGGCCGAGTGGGAGCACCTGAAGATCACCATCCCCATGTGCCTGAGCTTCGGGCTGGCCGGCCTCTCCTTCTGCGGCGGTGAGCGGGGCGAGAGCGGGGTCGGGGGGAGGCTCGGTGCGCCGGGGGGGGGGGGGGGGCCGCCCTGAGCCCCTCCTGCCCCCGCAGCGGACGTGGGGGGCTTCTTCAAGAACCCCGACGCGGAGCTGCTGGTGCGGTGGTACCAGGCGGGCGCCTTCCAGCCCTTTTTCCGCGCCCACGCCCACCTGGACACGGCGCGCCGCGAGCCCTGGCTCTTCGGGGAGGAGAACGTGGCGTTGATCCGCGCCGCCGTCCGCCAGCGTTACGCTCTCCTGCCCTACTGGTACACCGCCTTCTACCGCTGCCACCGCCACGGGCTGCCTGTCATGAGGTGAGCGGGCTGCGGGGGTCCCTGGGGGTCCCCCCAAACCACCCCCACCCCCCCTCCCCAAGGTCCGTGACGGCCCCGCTTTCCCCCAGGCCGCTCTGGATGGAGTACCCCGAGGACACGGCCACCTTCGCCATCGATGACCAGTACATGATCGGTGAGGGGGCCTCTGCCGTGGGGTTACCCCTGCCCCTGAGGGGTCCCCTGCCCCCATCGGGGGTCCCCCCCATCCCCACCCGGGGTCTCCCCACCCCAGCACTGACCCAGGGACCCCCCCCTCTACCCCTTCCCCAGACAGGGCGCTGCTGGTGCACCCCGTGACGGAGCAGGGCGCCCGTGGCGTGCAGGTCTACCTGCCCGGCAAGGGAGAGGTGAGCTTGCGGGGGGGCTGGGGGGGAGCTGGGGGGGGTCTGCAGGCTTTGGGGGGGGGCTGTGGGGGTCCAGGTCCTCCCCCCCACCCCCCCCAACTGCTTTCTGGTACCCCCAGGTCTGGTACGACGTCACCTCCCACCAGAAGCACCACGCGCCCCAGACGCTCTACGTGCCGGTGACCATGAGCAGCGTGGGTGACGGGGACGGGGCTGGGGGGGGGTAGGGGGTCTGGCGGGGGGGGGGGGGCCGGGCCCACCTCCCCCTCCCTGCCCCGCAGGTGCCGGTGTTCCAGCGCGGTGGGACGGTGGTGCCGCGGCAGGAGCGGGTGCGGCGCTCCACTGAGTGCATGCGAGGGGACCCCTTCACCCTCTATGTGGCCCTCAGCCCCCAGGTGAGTGCAGACCCCCCCCAGATCCCCCCCAAACTCCCTAGACACCCCCCAGCCCCCCTGACACCCCCCCCGTTGCCCCCCCCAGGCACGGCCGAGGGCGATCTCTTCCTGGACGATGGCCAGAGCTTTGACTACGAGACGAAGGCGCGCTACCTGCACCGGCAGTTCACTTTCGCTGGCAACACGCTGACGGCCAGGTGCCCCCCCCGGCTCCCCCCGGACCCCTCTCCAGAACCCCCTGAACCCCCCCCAAACTCCCCCCTTCTCCTTCCCCGCAGCTCTGCGGACCCCCGGGGCTCTTTCGACACCCCGGCCTGGCTTGAGCGTGTGGTTATCCTGGGCGCGGGGAAACCGGCCGCTGTCATTCTCCGTCCTGCAGGTGAGTAGGGGGTCCAGGGGGCGTTCTGGGGCCGGGTACACCCCCCCGACCCCCCCTCACCCCCTGTCCTCCCCCCCCCCCCCCCCCAGATGGCTCCGAGACACGCCTCGACTTCCACCACGAGGCCGAGACCTCCGTCCTCACCCTGCGCAAGCCGGGGGTCCGCATCGGCGACGACTGGGCCATCATCCTGCGATAATGCAGGGGGGGGGCTGCTGCTGGGGAGGGGGGGAGGGGGGGGCTCCCCTTGCCTCCCCCTGGACCCCCCACAGCCCCCGGGACCCCCACACCCGGGGGCAGGGAGCTCCCCCCGCCCCCGCTGCCCCCTTGGCTGCTGTAGCGGGGGTTTGTCCCCGGTTGGTTTGGGGGGGTGAGGGGGTGCTGCCTCTGCCCCCCTGTTCCCCCCCAAGTGGGGGGCAGGGGCTGGGCTGGTGGGGGATGGGGACCAAGGCTCTGCGTGCCCCCCTGCCCCCCTTTGCCCCCGCCCCACCCCTACCCCCTTCTCCTTTTTCCTTGCGCCTTCCTGCCCCCCCCCCCCCCCCCCTTCTGGCCCTGTCCCCCCGTTTTTTCCCCCCTCCCCCCAGCAAGCGGGGGTCAGCTGGGGGTTGGGGAGCCACCTCCCTCCCCTCATCCTCCCCCCCCCCCCCCCCCCCCCCCCCCCCCCATGGGGCATTGTGGGGCCTATGGCGGGGCAGAGCCGGGCCCCCCCCTCCCGCGGCTGAGCGGGGCCGGGAGGGGGAGGGGCGTCCCCGCGCGGAGTTTTGATAAAAGACAAATAAAACCAGGAAAAAAACCGGTGTTTTGAGGTTCGGGGGGGGCGGGGGGGGTGGTCCTGGGGGCGGCAAGGGGAGCAGCCCGGAACCCGGCGGCCGGGGTGCGCGCAGCAGCCGGACCCCGCGCGACGGACCGCGGCCGGAAGTGGCGGCCGGAGCGCCGTGGGGCGGACCGGAAGTGCCGGCCTGGCCCGGCCCGGCCCGGCCCGGCCCGGCGGTTGCTTCGCGGCCCCGAACCGGCACCGGTCCCGGTCCCGGTCCCGGTCCCAACCCCCGGGCCCGGCCCGGCCCGGCCCGGTCCCCGTCCAGCCCCGGCCCCGGCCCCGCCGCGGTGAGTCCCGGCCCCGTCGCCGTGGCAACAGCGCCACGTCCGCACTCTTTTACTGGGGGGACTGGGAGCACTGGGGGGGCGTTCGGGGGCCTGGGAGGGCACTGGGGGGCCTGGGAGCACTGGAGGGGTGTTGGAGGGGCTGGGGGGAGCACTGGGGGGACTGGGAGCACTGGGGGGGTGTTGGAGGGGCTGGGGGGAGCACTGGGGGGAAGATATGGGATACGTATTGGGGTGGTGGGGGCTTACTGGGAGGGACTGGGGAGGTACTGGGGGGTGCTGCGGTGGGTGCTGGTCATGCTGGGGGGGGGAGAGGCCCTGGGCAGAGCGTGCTGGGGGGGGGTGCCTGAGCATCAGGCCCCCCCCCCCCCCGAGACCGCCCCCGGATCCCCCCGAAACCTCCCCAGACCCCCCCCCCCGGATCCCCCTGGACACCCCGAGATCTCCTAGGAGCCCCCCGAGACCCCCCCGGCCCCCCCCGGCGCTGCCATGAGGGTGAAGCTGAAAAACGTTTTCATCGTCTACTTCGTGGTGTCGCTGGTGGGGTTGCTCTGCGCCCTGCTGCAGCTCGGTGAGGGGGGGCCTGGGGGGGCCGGGGGCAGCTCGGGGGGCCCTGAGCCCCCCCCCCCCGGGCCGCTCTGGGGTCCCTGACACCCCCCCTTCTCTGTGTGTTCCCCCCCCCCAGGGCAGCCCTGCGACTGCTCCCAGCAGCTGCAGGCCGAGCGGCGGCGGGGCCGGGACCGGGACCGGCTGCTGGCGGAGCTGCGGGGTGGGGGGGCCCGGGGGGAGCCCCGGGCACAGGGGGGGGGGCCGGGCCCTGCCCACCATCTACGTGGTGACCCCCACCTACGCAGGTGAGACCCCCCCCCCCCCCGGGTTCTCTACAGCCTGGCCTGGCCTGGCCCCCCCCAGCCCTGTGCAGCCTGGCCTGGCCCCCCCCAGACCCATTTGCCCCCCCCCCCCAGCCTGGCCCCCCCCAGACCCATTTGCCCCCCCCCCCCCCCCCCCCCAGCCTGGCCCCCCCAGACCCATTGCCCCCCCCTGTACAGCCTGGCCCCCCAGACCCATTTGCCCCCCTCCCACCCTGTAAGGTCTGACCTGCCCCCCCAACACAGCCTGACCTGCCTCCCAGACCATTTGCCCCCCACCCCACCCTGTCACCCTGTCCAGCGTGACCTGGTGTTGTGTCCCCCCCCCGTACAGCCTGGCCCGTTTCCAGACCCGTTTCCCCCACACAGCCTGGCCTGCGCCACCCCCAGCTCGATCCACACCCCCCCCTTGAGCTTCCTTGCCTTCCATGGCCTCCACAGCCCCCCCATGACTCCCCACAGCCCCCCATGACCCCCCTCAGCCCCCCCCAGCCCCCTTTGCTTCCCCCCCCCCCCAGGCCGGTGCAGAAGGCGGAGCTGGTGCGGCTGTCGCAGACGCTGCTGCACGTGCGGGCGCTGCACTGGGTGGTGGTGGAGGACGCGGCGGCCCCCACGGCGCTGGTGGGGGGGCTGCTGGCCAGCAGCGGGGTGCCCTTCACCCACCTGAACGTCGAGACCCCCCCCGAGCGTCGCCGCCGCCCCGGGGACCCCCCTGGTTACGCCCCCGCGGCGTCGAGCAGCGCAACCGGGCGCTGCAGTGGCTGCGGGAGACGCGGGCGCCCGGCGAGAGCGGCGTGGTCTACTTCGCCGACGACGACAACACCTACAGCCTGCGCCTCTTCGAGGAGGTGGGGAACCCCCCAGAACCCCCTAAAACCCCCCAAAACCCCCGCAACCCCCCCAGCTTTCCCTAACGCCCCAACTGCTCTTTCTGCTTCTTGACGCCTCCAGCTTGCGCCCCTTCGAGGTGGCAGAGGGTGCTGTTACCCCTGAACTCCCCTCAAATTCCTCCAATCCCCCCCGCCCTCCCCAGCTCCCTCACCCCCCCCGGAGCCCCCCAGTTCCTCCCCAGACTCCCCTAACCCCCCCTAGAGTCCCCCAATTCCTCCCAAACTCCTCTACCCCCCCCAGAGCCCCCCAGTTCCTCCCCAGACTCCCCTAACTCCCCCTAGAGCCCCCCAATTCCCCCCAAACTCCTCTACCCCCCCCAGAGCCCCCCAATTCCTCCCCACCCTCCCCTAACCCGCCTAGAGTTCCCCTAATTCCTCCTCAAAGTTCCCTACCCCCCCAGAGCCCCCCAATTACTCCCCAAACTCCCCTATCCCCCTAGAGCCCCCCAATTCCCCCCAAACTCCCCTACCCCCCCCAGAGCCCCCCAGTTCATCCCCAAACTCCCTTACCCCCCCCAGAGCCCCCCAATTCCCCCCAAACTCCCCTACCCCCCCAGAGCCCCCCAATTCCCCCCAAACTCCCCTAGCCTGCTGACTCCTCTTCTGCTGCTCAACATCCCCAGCCTGCGCCTCTTAGAGGGGCCGTGCTGTTCCGTGAGCCCCCCCAACACCCCCCAGCCCCCCCCCCCTCCCTGAGCCCCCCAACCCTCTCCAGCCCCCCCATTCCCCCGCCCCCCGCCGTGACGGCCGCTCTCCCCCCCCCAGATGCGCAGCACCCGTGGCGTGGCCGTCTGGCCGGTGGGGCTGGTGGGGGGCCTGCGTTTCGAGCGGCCGCTGGTGGCGGGGGCCGGGTGGTGGGCTTCCACACCGCCTGGAAGCCGGAGCGCCCCTTCCCGCTGGACATGGCCGGCTTCGCCGTGGGGCTGCCCCTGCTGCTGGCGCGGCCCGCCGCCCGCTTCGACCCCCAGGCCGAGAGGGGCTACCTGGAGAGCAGCCTGCTGGGGGGGCTCGTCTCCCCCGCCGAGCTGGAGCCCAAGGCCGACAACTGCACCCAGGTGGGGAACTGGGGGGGGGGAGCTCTCGGGGGGGGGGGGGGGGGCTCGGGGTCCTTTGGGTTTGGGTGGTCCCTCAGGGGGGGTCCCTTGAGGGTGGGGGGGGTGACAGGACAGGGACCCCGGGGGGGTGCAGGCTGGGCTGGGGGCTTCAGGCCCGACAAAGGGGTCACTGGGGTGCACAGGCCAGGCTGGGGGGTCCCCAGGGGGTGCAGGTTGGGCTGGGGGGGGTCCCCAGGGGGGCACAAGCTGCACTGGGGGGTCCAGCTGACGCCCCCCCCCCCGCTGCTCCCCCAGGTTCTGGTGTGGCACACGCGGACGGAGAAGCCGAAGCTGCGGCAGGAGGAGCAGCTGCAGCGCGAGGGACGGGGCTCCGACCCCCACATCGAGGTGTGAGGGACCCCCCCGCGCCCCCCCCCACCCCCGCACCGCAGGGACCCCCCCCCGGGGACACACCGGATGTGGGGACGCCCCTGGGGACACTCGGACTTTATTTATCGACAGGGCCCCCGCTTTCTGGGGGTGCCCCCCCCTTTCCCACAGGGCTCCCCAGCCAAGTGTTGTCTCTGCAATAAACTCTCCCGCTCCATCCTCGTCCGTGTTTGGGGGGGGGGACACCCCACTCCGGGGGGGGGTGGGCACCTCACGCCAGGGGCTGCTGCATGCCCCCCCCCCCGGTAAGGGGGCCAGGGGACCACAGAGGGGGCAGGAGCGGGGCCCCCCCCCAACCCTCCTGCTGCCGGTG
Organism: Mycteria americana; assembly: GCF_035582795.1. Taxonomy (NCBI): domain Eukaryota; kingdom Metazoa; phylum Chordata; class Aves; order Ciconiiformes; family Ciconiidae; genus Mycteria; species Mycteria americana. The sequence goes on along the minus strand of NC_134394.1, from coordinate 176,874 downwards.
GATCTTCATGTGGGCGTTGCGGCTCTTGATCTTGGGGAAGATCCTGGGGGGAAATGGGGGTGCGGTGGGGGGCTGGGGGGAGGCAGCACCCCCTGTGCCCCCCCGGCATCCCCTGTGCCCCCCCCAGCACCCTCTGTGCCCCCCAGACCTCGTCCAGGCCCCCCCCAATCCACTTCTGCCCCCCCCCCCCCCGCATACTTGCCGCAGAGCTTGCAGGGGAAGCGGGAGCCGAGGGCTTCAGGTGGTGTCTGGGACAGAGAGAGGTGGGAGGGGGGGGTCCCAGTGTCCCCCAAAACCAGAGGGGGGGTCCCCCGTGCCCTCCCGAATCCGGGAGGAGTCCCCGGTGCCCCCCAGCGCTATCGGGGTGTCCCTGGCCCCCCATACCTGCCTCCGCGCCCGTCCCAGCCGTGACTTGTGCAGGTAGTAAAACTCAACACACTGCGTCATCCGCTTGGAGGGCACCTGGCGGGGGGGGGTGAAGGGGGGGGGGGGGGTTGGGGTGACCCTGTGGGAACGGGGGTGCCGGGGGGGGGGGGGGTTGTGCCGGGGGGAGTCTCACCGCCTGTTGGATGCGCTGGAAGTCCTTCCCGTGCCGCGCCAGGGCCTTGGCGAAGAGCCGCCGCTCCCGGGGGGTCCAGGCGTCGCTGCCTGCGGGTGCAGGGGGGGGTCAGGATCTGGGGGGGGGTCCCATGGGAGCCCCCCTAAGATTCCCCTTTACCCCCCCCCAGCCCCCCCTCACCGGTGTAGTGGTAGCCAGCCAAGGGGTCCGCCCGCAGCCAGGCCGGTGTCCCCAGCAGCAGCAGCTCCCAGGGCGCCCTGGGGGGGGACACGGCGGGTCGCAGGGTGCTGGGGAGGGGGGGGGGGCACCCCTAAATCCCCCCAGCCCCCCCCTCACCATCAGGCTGCCGCCGGCGCGGGCCAGGCAGTGCAGGGCCAGCTCCCGGTTGGTGCCCCCCCCGGGCAGGGCGCTGGAGCAGGCCAGGTCCAGCAGGGTCTCCACTGTGGGGGGGGCTGGGGTGAGGGGGGGGCCGCAGGCAGGACCCCCCCTGACACCCCCCCGACCGGGGAGGGGGGGGGTCTCACCTTGCTGCTGGGTCTCGGGGTCCCGCTCCAGCCCGGGCCAGGGGCTCCAGGCCAGCGTGGCCCCCCCCGGGGGGTCCCTGCCCGCAGCCCCCCCCCTGCTGCCACCGGCACGGCTGCCTGGAAGCAGGGGCCCACGTTGATCTGCCTGGTTGGGGGGGGGGGGGGGGCACAAAGAGGGGGGGTGGCGGGGCAGCCCCCTCCCCACTGGCCCCCCCCCACCCCTCCCCAGCCCCCCCTGACTCACGGAGGCGAGAGGTGCTGGGTGTCAGCGGCCCCGGGGGGGGCTGCCCCCTCCTGGCAGCCCCCAAACAGCCCCGGCCCCCCCCGCCCCGGGTCCAGCATGGGGGGCGGCCGGTACCGGGGGGGCCCCCCCCCTAGGCCCAGCCGGCTTCGGTATGGGGGGGCCTGGCTCCCACTGGGGGGGGGCCGGGGGGGGCCTGCGGGAGAGAGGGGAAAAAGGGGTCATGGGGGTGCCCTACGGGGGGACCCAGGTGTCCCCACTGTCCCCCCGGGACCCAGGCGTCCGGCTCCTCTTACCTCGGGGGGGGCCGTGCCCCGTGCCCAGGGGGGGCTCACCTCGCAGCCCCCCCCGCCTCCGCCAGGGACCCCCCAGGCCACGGTGGGACCCCGGGGAAAGGCAACTCGGCACCCCTGAAATAGCGGTTGGGG